>NC_091984.1:1915189-2095096 GCF_044704955.1 Pristiophorus japonicus | reverse complement strand
CTCCCTCTCCCTCCCCTCGCTCTCCCTCTCCCCTCCCCCTCGCTCTCCCTCTCCCCACCCCCTCGCTCTCCCTCTCCCCACCCCCTCGCTCTCCCTCTCCCCTCCCCCTCGCTCTCCCTCTCCCCTCCCCCTCGCTCTCCCTCTCCCCTCGCTCTCCCTCTCCCCTCCCCCTCGCTCTCCCTCTCCCCTCCCCCTCGCTCTCCCCCTCGCTCTCCTCCTCCCCTCTCCCTCCCCTCCCCCTCGCTCTCCCTCTCCCCCCCCCTCGCTCTCCCTCTCCCCACCCCTCGCTCTCCCTCTCCCTCCCCCTCGCTCTCCCTCTCCCCTCCCCCTCGCTCTCCCTCTCCCCTCCCCCTCGCTCTCCCTCTCCCCTCCCCCTCGCTCTCCCTCTCCCCTCCCCCTCGCTCTCCCTCTCCCCTCCCCCTCGCTCTCCCTCTCCCCTCCCCCTCGCTCTCCCTCTCCCCTCCCCCTCGCTCTCCCTCTCCCCTCCCCCTCGCTCTCCCTCTCCCCTCCCCCTCGCTCTCCCTCTCCCCTCCCCCTCGCTCTCCCTCTCCCCTCCCCCTCGCTCTCCCTCTCCCCTCCCCCTCGCTCTCCCTCTCCCCTCCCCCTCGCTCTCCCTCTCCCCTCCCCCTCGCTCTCCCTCTCCCCTCCCCCTCGCTCTCCCTCTCCCCTCCCCCTCGCTCTCCCTCTCCCCTCCCCCTCGCTCTCCCTCTCCCCTCCCCCTCGCTCTCCCTCTCCCCTCCCCCTCGCTCTCCCTCTCCCCTCCCCCTCGCTCTCCCTCTCCCCTCCCCCTCGCTCTCCCTCTCCCCTCCCCCTCGCTCTCCCTCTCCCCTCCCCCTCGCTCTCCCCTCTCTCCCTCTCCCTCTCCCCCTCGCTCTCCCCTCTCCCCCTCGCTCTCCCTCTCCCCTCCCCCTCGCTCTCCCCTCCCCCTCGCTCTCCCTCTCCCCTCCCCCTCGCCCTCCCTCTCCCCTCCCCCTCGCTCTCCCTCTCCCCTCCCCCTCGCTCTCCCTCTCCCCTCCCCCTCGCTCTCCCCTCTCTCCCTCTCCCTCTCCCCCTCGCTCTCCCCTCCCTCTCCCCCTCGCTCTCCCCTCCCCCTCGCTCTCCCTCTCCCCTCCCCCTCGCTCTCCCCTCCCCCTCGCCCTCCCTCTACCCTCCCCCTCGCTCTCCCCTCCCCCTCACTCTCCCCTCCCCCGCCCTCTCCCCTCCCCCTCGCACTCCCATCCCCCACCCTCTCCCATTCCCCTCCCCCGCCCACTTCCCCGCCCCTCACCCACCCCGCCTCCTCCCCCTCCCCCTCCCTCGCCCCCACCCCTCACCCGCTCCCCCTCGCCCCTCCCTCATCCCCGCCTCGCTCTCCCGTCCCCCTCGTTCTCCCATCCCCCTCGCTCTGCCTTCCCCCGTCCTCTGCCCACCTCCTCGCTCTCCCCTCCCCCGCCTCCTCCCCCTCCCCCTCCCTCGCCCCCACCCCTCACCCGCTCCCCCTCGCCCCTTCCTCATCCCCGCCTCGTTCTCCCATCCCCCTCGTTCTCCCGTCTCCCTCGCTCTGCCCTCCCCCTCGCTCTGCCCTCCCCCTCGCTCTGCCTTCCCCCGCCCTCTGCCCACCTCCTCGCTCTCCCCTCCTCCCCCTCCCTCTCCCTCGCCCCCACCCCTCACCCGCTCCCCCTCGCCCCTCCCTCATCCCCCCCCTCGCTCTCCCTTCCCCCGCCTTCTCCCCTCCCCCTCGCTCTCTCCTCTCCCCTCGCACTCCCACCCCCCCACCCTCTCCCATTCCCCTCCCCCGCCCACTTCCCCGCCCCTCACCCACCCCGCCTCCTCCCCCTCCCCCTCCCTCGCCCCCACCCCTCACCCGCTCCCCCTTGCCCCTCCGTCATCCCCGCCTCGCTCTCCCGTCCCCCTCGCTCTGCCTTCCCCCGCCCTCTGCCCACCTCCTCGCTCTCCCCTCCTCCCCCTCCCCCTCCCTCGCCCTCACCCGCTCCCCCTCGCCCCTCCCTCATCCCCGCCTCGCTCTCCCGTCCCCCTCGCTCTCCCCTTCCCCTCGCCCCTCCCTCATCCCCGCCTCGCTCTCCCGTCCCCCTCGCTCTCCCCTCCCCCTCGCCCCTCCCTCATCCCCGCCTCGCTCTCCTGTCCCCCTCGCTCTGCCTTCCCCCGCCGTCTGCCCACCTCCTCGCTCTCCCCTCCCCCACCTCCTCCCCCTCCCCCTCCCTCGCCCCCACCCTCTGCCTCCCCCACCCGCCCTCTCTCCCCCTCCCCCGCCCTCTCTCTCTCTCTCTCCCCCGCCCCTCTCTTTCCCTACCCCCCCCCCACCCCGCCGTGTTAAGAAAAATTGGAGTAAAATGTAGTTGTCCTAACTTGCTTAAAAGGCCAGAATTGGCGTGGGTTGTAGGTTACACCCGCAATGAGGTTTAAAAAAATTGAATTACCCCCAACGCGGGGAACTTTGGGGGAACTTGGAGATTTTTTTTAAAGTGGCGCACGTCAAAAGAAGGGTGCAGGTGATTGTGGAAATTTGAGCCCACAGTGTTTTCTCTTACCTTGTTGGCCCTGCCCACATGCATTACCTCACACTTCTCCAGATTGAATTCCATTTGCCCCTGTTCTGCCCCCCTGACCAGTTCATCGATATCTCCCTTGCAGTCCACAGCTTTCTTCCTCATTATCAATCTTTGGAGCATTTGCAAACTTCTTAATCGTCCCCCTGGTCTCCTGTGGCCTTGTGGCTGTGGGGTGGAATTTCCCATAAATTGACCCCAGATTTCCCCCCGAACCCCAGCAGTTGGCAATAACTAGCGGCAGCAGGCAGGTTGATCCAGCGACCCCCCACACTCGCCCCTGTTTGTGCATTCACTTCAGTCTCGCGCAGTATTGTGGTTTGCAGCGATGGGTTCTGTCGAAAATGTCCTCCTGTGATTTGCTGACCGCATCCTTTCTCCTTGCAGCTGAACTTTATGAAAAATCGAGCCCGTAAATACAACATCGACCTGAAACTTTTACCCATTGGGTTTACAAAAAGGAGGGAGAATTCAACGTATTTCAATAAGAGGTGAGTTTCCACAGTGAAGTGTGGCCGGTAAGAATGGAAATCTGTGCATAGAATCATAGAAATTTACAGCACGGTCGGAGGCCATTCGGCCCATCGTGTCCGCATCGGCCGACCAAGAGCTACCCAGCCTAATCCCACTTTCCAGCTCTCGGTCCGTAATCCTGTAGGTTACGGCACTTTAAGAGATGGCTCTGACCATCATTTTCCAGTCCTCTCTGGCTACAGGTGTGGTGCCAGAGGACTGGAGGACTGCTAATGTGATACCGTTGTTTAAAAAGGGAGAAAGGGATAGGCCGAGTAATTACAGGCCAGTCAGCCTAACCTCAAATTATTGGAAAAAGTCCTGAAGGACAGAATAAATCTTTATTTAGAAAGAAATGGACTAATCAAGGACAGTCAGCATGGATTTGTTAATGGAAGGTCATGTTTGACGAACTTGATTGAATTTTTCGAGGAGGTAACCAGGAGGGTCAATGAGGGTAGTGTGTACGATGTAGTGTATATGGATTTTAGCAAAGCTTTTGATAAGGTCCCACATGGCAGACTGTTGAAACTCTGTACTGTGTTCCATGCTGACCTTTCTCACCTCAAGTCGCTGGAGAAATACCACCAACGATGTCTCCGCAAGATCCTACAAATCCCCTGGGAGGACAGACGCACCAACATTAGTGTCCTCGACCAGGCCAACATCCCCAGCATTGAAGCACTGACCACACTCGACCAGCTCCGCTGGGCAGGCCACATTGTCCGCATAACAGACATGAGACTCCCAAAGCAAGCGCTCTACTCGGAACTCCTTCACGGCAAACGAGCCAAAGGTGGGCAGAGGAAACGTTACAAGGACACCCTCAAGGCCTCCCTGATAAAGTGCAACATCCCCACTGACACCTGGGAGTCCCTGGCCAAAGACCGCCCTAAGTGGAGGAAGTGCATCCGGGAGGGCGCTGAGCACCTCGAGTCTCGTCGCCGAGAGCATGCAGAAATCAAGCGCAGGCAGCGGAAGGAGCGTGCAGCAAACCAGTCCCACCCACCCCTTCCCTCAGCCACTGTCTGTCCCACCTGTGACAGGGACTGTGGTTCTCGTATTGGACTGTTCAGACACCAAAAAACTCACTTCAGGAGTGGAAGCAAGTCTTCCTCGATTCCGAGGGACTGCCTATGATGATGATGATCTCGCCTCTGCTATCCTCTGTTGCAGCAGTTTAGAAACATAGAAAATAGGTGCAGGAGTGGGCCATTCAATGTGTTCATGGCTGAACATGCAACTTCAGTACCCCATTCCTGCTTTCTCGCCATACCCCTTGATCCCCCTAGTAGTAAGGACTACATCTAACTCCTTTTTGAATATATTTAGTGAATTGGCCTCAACAACTTTCTGCGGTAGGGAATTCCACAGGTTCACCACTCTCTGGGTGAAGAAGTTTCTCCTCATCTCGGTCCTAAATGGCTTACCCCTTATCCTTAGACTGTGACCCCTGGTTCTGGACTTCCCCAACATTGGGAACATTCTTCCTGCATCTAACCTGTCTAAACCCATCAGAATTTTAAACATTTCTATGAGATCCCCTCTCATTCTTCTGAACTCCAGTGAATACAAGCCCAGTTGATCCAGTCTTTCTTGATATGTCAGTCCTGCCATCCCGGGAATTAGTCTGGTGAATCTTTGCTGCACTCCCTCAATAGCAAGAATGTCCTTCCTCAAGTTAGGAGACCAAAACTGTACACAATACTCCAAGTGTGGCCTCACCAAGGCCCTGTACAACTGTAGTAACACCTCCCTGCCCCTGTACTCAAATCCCCTCGCTATCAAGGCCAACAAGACATTTGCTTTCTTAACCGCCTGCTGTACCTGCATGCCAACCTTCAATGACTGATGTACCATGACACCCAGGCCTCGTTGCACCTCCCCTTTTCCTAATCTGTCACCATTCAGATAATAGTCTGTCTCTCTGTTTTTACCACCAAAGTGGATAACCTCACATTTATCCACATTATACTTCATCTGCCATGCATTTGCCCACTCACCTAACCTATCCAAGTCACTCTGCAGCCTCATAGCATCCTCCTCGCAGCTCACACTGCCACCCAACTTAGTGTCATCCGCAAATTTGGAGATACTACATTTAATCCCCTCGTCTAAATCATTAATGTACAGTGTAAACAGCTGGGGCCCCAGCACAGAACCTTGCGGTACCCCACTAGTCACTGCCTGCCATTCTGAAAAGTACCCATTTACTCCTACTCTGCTTCCTGTCTGACAACCAGTTCTCAATCCATGTCAGCACACTACCCCCAATCCCATGTGCTTTAACTTTAGGGGTGCAGTAGCGTAGTGGTTATGTCACTGGACCAGTAATCCAAACCCTGGACTAATGATCCAGAGACATGAGTTCAAATCCCACCACGGCAGCTGGGGAATTTAAATTCAGTTAATTAAATAAATCTGCAATAAAATGCTAGTATCAGTAATGGTGACCGTGTAACTGCCTGATTGTTGTAAAAACCCATCTGGTTCACTGATGTCCTTCAGGGAGGGAAATCTGCCGCCCTTACCCGGTCTGGCCTATATGTGACTCCAGACACACAGCAATGTGGTTGACTCTTAACTGCCCTCTGCAGTTCAAGAAGGCGGCTCACCACCACCTTCTCAAGGGGCAATTAGGTATGGGCAATAAATAAAAGTAGGGAAGTCCTGCTACAACTGTACAGGTCGTTGGTGAGGCCACACCTGGAGTACTGCGTACAGTTTTGGTCTCCGTATTTAAGGAAGGATATACTTGCATTGGAGGCAGTTCAGAGGCAGTTGAGATGAAGGGGTTGTCTTTTGAAGAAAGTTTGAGCCTATACTTAGAAGAATGAGAGATGATCTTATTGAAACATATAAGATTCTGAGGGGGCTTGACAGGGTGGATGCAGAGAGGATGTTTTCCCTTGTGGGGGAAATCTAGAACTAGGGGCATAGTTTCAGAATAAGGGGCCGCCCATTTAAAACTGAGATGAGGAGGAATTTCTTCTCTCAGAGGGTTGTGAATCTGTTGAATTCTCTGCCCCAGAGAGCTGTGGAGGCTGGGTCATTGAATATATTTAAGGCGGAGAGAGACAGATTTTTGAGCGATAAGGGAATAAAGGGTTATGGGGAGCGGGCGGGGAAGTGGAGCTGAGTCCATGATCAGATCAGCCATGATCGCATTGAATGGCGGAGCAGGCTCGAGGGGCCTAATGGTCGACTCCTGCTCCTATTTCTTATGTTCTTAATTGCCAATTTTGCCAGCGACATCTTCATCCCAGGAACGAATAATAGAGAAAAGAAATCCCTCCGAGGGCAGTTCATCGTAACTACTAATGTTTGCCATACCATTAGCGATCGTTTTGTGTACAGGCTGTAGCAGTTTACATAACCGATCTACTTTTATTTATTCTTTTAACGACATGACTAAAATAGTATATGGATCCAAAATTATGTTGACATTTGTGGCACGTGATGCCCCGTATTTGGCAAGGCTGAGGGAAAAGGGAGAATGGTGATCAGATGCGAGAGCACTGAAATTCCCCATGTGCTAAGCTCGCTCTACAAATATTGGGAGAGGTTCCCTTCCAGCTGCATGGACACACGCCCTTCATGGGTCCCGCGCAGCCAGGGAGACGGCTTTTAAAGCGACAAAACACACACACGCGGAATTTTGAATGGCCCGCGCAGGCTTTTAAAGGGGCCAAAAAAAAATTCAAGGGATCATCGGATAGGTTGGCTTATTTTATTTACGGTTTCAATATGTTTCGAAAAGTCTTATTTTTAGGGTTTTGATTTTGGAGCAGGGAAGGTGCTAAAGGATCACGAATTCCAGTTCTGGCCCGAACGTTTGTTCTTTTCCAGTAATGAATATCACATGTTGCTGACAGACGGGCTATCATTCATCATCTTTAAATTGGATCGGTTCGTGCAGTGTTCTATAAATATGTTCCTTCCTGGAAAAGGGATTTGATGCCAGTTAAATTGGAGAGCAGGATTGCTGTTCTCGTGCTTTGATCTCGTTCCCTTTTGAGCAAATACCAGTCTCCAGTACCAGTGTGGCCACATATTGAGGAAACCGCACGGGTCACGCTATCTACGTGGTGTGGATCTATGCCCTCCTGCCGAGAATTCGTTTGGCTCAATTCCCATCCTTGTGTTCAAACCCCTACGTGTCCTCGCGCCCCCCCCCTGCCCCATCTCTCCCCCTCCTCCAGCCCTACAACCCTCCCAAAATCTCTGCGCTCCTCCAATTCTAGCCTCTTGTGCAGCCCCAATTTTCATCGCCCCACCATTGGTGGCCGTGCCTTCAGCTGCCTGGGACCCTAATCTCTGGAACTCCGTCCCTAAACCTCTCCGCCCCTCTCTCCTCCTTTTTAAGGCGTTCCTTAAAGCCTTCCTCAGTGACCAAGCTTTTGGTCACCTGTCCTAATATCTCCTTATGTGGCTTGGTGTCAAATTGTGTCTGAGAATTGCTGCTGTGAAGCATCTTGGGGTGTTTTACGACTTTGAAGGCGCTGTATAAATACAAGTTGTTGTTGTAACTTTATTGTCGATCAAGGCAAACTATCCAGCAGTACCATTGGTCAAAGTCAAGCATGTGATAAGACCACTGTTCTGATTGCTCAATTGTCCAGGACCGATGGGAGGGTGGGGAGGGGAGGGGGCTGGGTGGGGGAGAGGGGCTGGGTTGGAGTGGGGGGGGAGGGGGCTGTGTATGTGGGGGAGGGGAGGGGGTGGGGAGGGGAGGAGGCTGGGTGGGGGAGAGGGGCTGGGTTGGAGTGGGGGGGGAGGGGGCTGTGTATGTGGGGAAGGGGTGAGGGTGTGGAGGGGTGGGGGGGGGATGGAGGGGGTGAGGTGGGTAGAGGGGGTGGGGAGGGGAGGGAGGGGGCTGGGTGGGGGGGGGGAGAGGGTGGGGGGAAAACTGACAGAGCATTGGCCATTCCTTTGGATATTACGGGATATGGGGATCAGGTGGGAAAGTGGAGTTGAGGTCGAAGATCAGCCAAGATTTTACTGAATGGCGGAGCAGGCTCGAGGGGCCGAATGGCTGACTCCTGCTCCTGATTCTTATGCCCCTCCAGGCCCCCTCTCCACCCACCCATTTCATTTCACTTCTCTGGCGTGTTACAACTTAGCTACAAAGGAAAATATATTTTGTCTCTCAAAATAAAAGTCAACAATTTTTCAATTGGGGCCCCTCTCCCAGCCTATAAAATGTTCTTTTTGTTTATTCGTTCCCGGGATGTGGGCGTCGCTGGCAAGACCGGCATTTATTGCCCGTCCCTAATCGCCCCTTGAGAAGGTGGTGGTGAGCCGCCTTCTTGAACCGCTGCAGTCCGTGTGGTGAAGGTGCTCCCACAGTGCTGTTAGGGAGGGAGTTCCAGGATTGTGACCCAGTGACCATGAAGGAACGGCCGATATATTTCCCGGTCGGGATGGTGTGTGACTGGGAGGGGAACGTGGAGGTGGTGGTGTTCCCATGCGCCTGCTGCCCTTGTCCTTCTAGGGGGTAGAGGTCGCGGGTTTGGGAGGTGCTGCCGGAGAAGCCTTGGCGAGTTGCTGCAGTGCATCTTTAACCAGTACTTGCAACTGCTCTTGAGGGCAGCAATGATCGGGGGGTGGGAGGGGGTTACTGACGGAACCCATTTAGTTCACACCTAGCCTGAGATGCAATTTTCTATTCGTACCTGACTATTCTCCTTTCTGCCGTGTGCTTGCTAATATTAGCCAAGAGGGCACTTGGCTGTTTGCCAGTGTTAACACAATTAATGTTTGCTGTTGTGATGCAGCTGAGGAGCAGCCAGGAAGGTTGTGGGACTTCCTCCTCAACTGTGATGCTGCATATCGACTCGGGAGGCTTTCCGAGCTGCGTTAAACCGTGCACCGTGCAGTTTAAAGCAGCTCGGAAGGCCTCTCGAGTCGATATGCAGCATCACAGTTTGAGGAGAAAGTGTTCCTCATCAACACGAGAAGTGCGGTGTAACTGTCTGTAACTACAATTCTCCGTGCTGGAGACAGCAATGTTTGTCGTACTGCAGAGATTCCGCGTGTGTGTGTGTGTGTGTGTGTGTGTGTGTGTGTGTGTCTCCTGGTGACGCAGTGCGGGTGCCAAGCGAGCAAATATTAGGCTAAGTGTGAGGCGGGCCAGCAGCGTAGACAAGCTCCCAGATACCTCTGCGGTTCCAGAGTGAACCGTTTCCTTTCCCGTGCCGGCCATCCTGCGGTTTCCCGTCCCTGAGCCTGCCAGGATGTGGGCTGTTTCTGTATCGGTGTGGGGCCAGCCACTGACGCGGGCCTTAACACCAGCAACTTAGCACAAGCTGCATTTCGGAATGGGAAAAAATAAACAAATAAACCCACAAACAACGCGCCCGGTGCCCTCCACGTTCAAGGCTGTACTCCAGCAGTTTGGATTTCTGTGGATTAAAAGTTTCTAATGCGCATGTTGAAACCTCACCTGCCGAAGGAAAGCTGGTATTTGTGGGCAAGACCATTGACACGGAGTTTTAGGATGGTCATAGCAGCTTTGAAACTTGACTGCAATTAATGAAGGTTTTGTTTTAAGTTGTCGATGGGAATTTGTAACACAAGAATGTAAGAATTAGGAGCTGGAGCAGGCCCTTCGAGCCCACTCCACCATTCAGTGTCAGCTGTGGCTCAGTGGGTATGTCTCCCTCTCCCTCTCTCTCTCTCTCTCTCTCCCTCCCTCTCTCTCTGTCTCTGTCTCTCTTGGCTTTGAGCCCCAGTCCAGAGACTTCAGCACATAAATCTAAGCTGGCACTCCAGTGCAGTACTGAGGGAGCGCTGCACTGTCGGAGGTGCCGTCTTTCAGATGAGACGTTAAACCGAGGGCCCGTCTGCCCCCTCAGATGGACCTAAAAGATCCCATGGCGCTATTTCGAAGAAGAGCAGGGGAATTATCCCCAGTGTCCTGGCCAATATTTTTCTTTCCCTTCAGCTACGTATCCAACTCCCTTTTGAAAGCCACGATGGAGTCTTCCTCCCCCACCCTCTCAGGCAGCGCATTCCAGATCCTAACCACTCGCTGCGTAAAAATGTTTGTCCTCATGTCGCCTTTGGTTCTTCTGCCAATCACCTTAAATCTGTGTACTCTGGTTCTCGACCCTTCCACCAATGGGAACAGTTTCTCTCGATCTACTCTGTCCAGACCCCTCATGGTTTTGAACATCTCCATCAAATCTCCTCTCAACCTTCTCTGCTCCAAGGAGAACAACCCCAGCTTCTCCAGTCTATCCCCGTCACTGAAGAAATAATGGAGGCTGGTAAGAAAAATACGGCAATAATCATGGGCAATTTTAATCTTCATATTGATTGGACAAATCAAATTGGCAAAAGTAGCCTTGAGGAAGAATTCATAGATTGTATCCGGGATGGTTTCTTAGAACAATTCATTGTCAACCAGGGAGCAGACTATTTTAAATCTGGTAATGTGTAATGAGTCTGGATTAATTAATGATCTCATAGTGAAGGATCCTCTTGGGAAGAGTGATCATAGCATGGTAGAATTTCAAATTCAGTTTGAGGATGAGAAATGTGAATCTTAAAATAGTGTCCTGAACTTAAATAAAGGCAATTACAAAGGTATGAAGGCAGAGTTGGTTAAAGTGGACTGGGAAAATAGATTAAAGGGTAAGACAGTCATCATAGGCAGTCCCTCGGAATCGAGGAGGAGTTGCTTCCACTCCCAAAGTGAGTTCTTTGATGACTGAACAGTCCGATACGAGAGCCACAGACCCTGTCACAGGTGGGACAGACATTCGTCGAGGGAAGGGGTGGGTGGGGCTGGTTTGCCGCGCGCTCCTTCCGCTGTCTGCGCTTGACCTCTTCACGCTCTTTGCGTTGAGACTGGAAGAACTCAACACCCTCCCGGATGTACTTTCTCCACCTCGGGCGGTCTGCGGCCAGGGACTCCCAGGTGTTAGTGGTGATGTCGCACTTTACCAGGGAGGCTTTGAGGGTGATAAGATGGTAACAAAGCAGTGGCAAACATGTAAGGAGATATTTCATAACTCTCAGCAAAGATATATTCCAATGAGAAAGACTCTAAGAGAAGGATGAACCACCCGTGGCTAACTAAGGAAGTAAAGGATGGTATTAAATTGAAAACAAAGGCATACAATGTTGTGAAGAACAGTGGAAGGCCAGAGGATTGGGAAATTTTTAGAAACCAGCAAAGGACAACTAAAACAATGATAGAGAGAGAAGATATTTTATCAGAGTAAACTAGCAAGAAATATAAAAATAGACAGTAAGAGCTTCTACAGGTCTAAGTACATAAACCGGAAGTGAGTAGTTAAAGTTAAAGTTAAAGGCTGAGATTGGGGAATTAATAATGGGAAACAGGGAAGTGGCAGAGACTTTGAACAAATATTTTGTATCGGTCTTCACTGCAGAAGACACTAAAAGCATCCGAATAATTGACAATCAAGGGGCTTACATCCTAGGGTCTTAAGAGCAGTGGCTGCAAAGATAGTGGATGCATTGGTTGTAATCTACCAAAATTCCCTGGATTCTGGAGAGGTCCCAGTGGATTGGAAAACCGCAAATGTAAGGCCCCTACTAAGAAAGGAGGGAGATAGAAAGCAGGAAACTGCAGACCAGTTAACCTAACATCTGTCATTGGAAAAATGCTGGAGTCCATTATTAAGGAACCAGTAGCAGGACATTTAGAAAAATCATAATGCAGTCAAGCAGAGTCAGCATGGTTTTATGAAAGGGAAATCATGTTTGACAAATTTGCTGGAGTTCTTTGAGGATGTAACGAGCAGGGTGGATAAGGGGGAACCAGTGGATGTGGTGTATTTGGATTTCCAGAAGGCATTTGATAAGGTGCCACATAAAAGGTTACTGCACAAGATAAAAGTTCACAGGGTTGGGGGTACTATATTAGCATGGATAGAGGATTGGCTAGCTAACAGAGAGTCGAGATAAATGGACCATTTTCAGATTGGTAAACTGTAACTAGTAGGGTGCCACAGGGATCAGTGCTGGGGCCTCAAATATTTACAATCTATATTAATGACTTGGATGAAGGGACCGAGTGTAATGTAGCCAAGTTTGCTGCAAGATGATACAAAGATGGGTGGGAAAGCAAGTTGTGAGGAGGACACAAAGAATCTGCAAAGGGATATAGACAGGCTAAGTGAGTGGGCAAACATTTGGCAGATGGAGTATAATGTGGGAAAATGTGAGGTTATCCACACTTTGGTAGGAAAAATAAAAAAACAAATGATTATTTAAATTGGGAGAGAATACAAAATGCTGTGGTACAGCGGGACCTGGGGATCCTTGTACATGAAACACACAGTTAATATGCAGGTACAGCAAGTAATCAGGAAGGCACATGAAATATTGGCCTTTATTACAAGGGGGATGGAGTATAAAAGCAGAGAAGTCCTGCTACAACTGTACAAGGTATTAGTGAGGCCACACCTGGAGTACTGCGTACAGTTTTGGTCTCCGTATTTAAGGAAGGATATACTTGCATTGGAAGCAGTTCAGAGAAGGCTCACTAGGTTGACTCCTGAGATGAAGGGATTGTCATATGAGGAAAGGTTGAGCAGTTTTGGGCCTGTACACATTGGAGTTTAGAAGAATGAGAGGTGATCTTATTGAAACATATAAGATTCTGAGGGGGCTCGACAGGGTAGATGCAGAGAGGATAGTTCCCCTCGTGGGGGAATCTCGAACTAGGGGGCATAGTCTCAGAATAAGGGGTCGCCCATTTAAAACAGAAATGAAGAAGAATTTCTTCTCTTGAGGGGGGCGGGGGAGGGGGAGGGGGCGGTGAATCTTTGGAATTTTCTGCCCCAGAGATCTGGGTCATTGAATATGTTTAAGATGGAGATAGACAGAATTTTGAACGATAAGGGAGTAAAGGGTTAGAAACATAAGATTCTGACGGGACTGGACAGGTTAGATGCAGGAAGAATGTTCCCAATGTTGGGGAAGTCCAGAACCAGGGCTCATAGTCTAAGGATAAGGGGTAAGCCATTTAGGACCGAGATGAGGAGAAACTTCTTCACCCAGAGAGTGGTGAACCTGTGGAATTCTCTACCACAGAAAGTTGTTGAGGCCAGTTCACTAAATATATTCAAAAGGGAGTTAGATGTGGCCTTTACGGCTAAAGGGATCAAGGGGTATGGAGAGAAAGCAGGAATGGGGTACTGAAGTTGCATGATCAGCCATGAACTCATTGAATGGTGGTGCAGGCTAGAAGGGCCGAATGGCCTACTCCTGCACCTATTTTCTATGTTATGGGGAGCGGGCAGGGAAGTGGAGTTGAGACCAGGATCAGATCAGCCGTGATCTTGTTGAATGGCGGGTGCAGGCTCGAGGGGACAAATGGCCTTCTCCTGCTCCTATTTCTTATGTTGTTAAGCAGGTCCCACATCCCTTGCCGACTGCTCTGGCCAGAACCTGCTGTTCGGAGCCCAGATTGTGCGCATCAAAGGTGAGAGGCTCAGCGTTCCGCTGGGCCTGGTGCGAGTATGATTCGGATTCCACACAACTCTCAGAGGTCAGCCAACTTGTCATCATTTTTATGTTATTCCCGAGCCGCGTTAGTTGCAGCCTCTGGTTCTCGTTTAGTTTATTTGTGCGATCCATATTTAAAGGGTAGAGTACAAAGGAGCCCAAATAAAATCTAGGCATTCCTGCTGGATCGGTGGTGCCGATAAAGTGACTGACTGCAGTTGGCTTTGGTCGGACTAAAAGAATCTCCAATATTTGGGTTGTTTTATAACTGCCGGCAGAAGACATATACCTGTGTCCTTCTGTTATTGAACCAGCTCATTTCTAGCACGGAATGTCAAGAGACGGTCCCAATCGAGGCAAAAAACTACTGGTTTAGCTTGCATTTATATAGCGCCTTTCACGACCATCGGACATCCCATTACAGCCAATGAAGTACTTTTTGAAGTGTGGTCACTGTTGTAATGTGGGAAACACGGCAGCCAATTTGCGCACAGCAAGCTCCCAAAGTGATAATGACCAGATTGTCTGTGTTTCGTTATGTTGCTTGAGGGATAAATATTGGCCCCAGGACATCAGGGATAACTCACCTGCTCTTCTTCGAAATAGTGCCCTGGGCTCTTTTACGTCCACCTGAGGGAGCAGAAAGGAAGTCTTGCATTTATATAGCACCTGTCATGATCACCAGACATCCTAAAGCACTTTACAGCCAATGAAGTACTTTTTGCAGTACAGTCACTGTTGTAATGCAGGAAAGGCAGCAGATAATTTTTGCACAGCAAGGTCCTGCAGACAGCAAAGAGTTTATCTTTTTTAGTGATGTTGTTTGAGGGATCAATATTGGCCAGGACTCTGGGGAAAACTCCCCTGCTCTTCTTTGAAATAGTGGCCATGGGATCTTTTGCGTCCACCTGAGAGAGCAGATAATAACTGAGTCATGACTGACACTGACCAGGTATAATTGTGAGAGTACTTATCTGTGGTTTGAATACTCAGTTCATGCAACAGTTGTGAATTATTTGCCTGGAGATCACTTCTTGTGTCCAAGGAGAAGTGGCTGTTTCATCGAACGCACAGCACGGGAACAGGCCATTGGGCCCACCGCTCCGTGCCGGGGTTTATGCTCCACACCAGCCCCCTCCCACCCCTCTCCATCTCACCCTATCCCCATATCCTTCTATTCACGATGTGCCCTGGCCAATCTTTATCCCTCAACCAACACCACAATTATCTGCTCATTTCTCTCGCTGCTGTTCGTGGGAGCTTGCTGTGCGCACATTAGTTGCAATGTTTGCCTACAATACAACAGTGAATGCACTTTGGAACTAGTAATGTCGACCACCAGAGAATGTGCATGTAATGGAATCGCAATTAGAACAATTAACAATGAGCTTTCCGACAGTGCTTTTCACGACCTCTGGGCATCCTAAAGCAATCACAGCCAACGAAGTACTTTTGGAATGTAGTCACTGTTGTAATGTAGGAAACACAGCAGCCAGTGTGTGCACAGCAAGCTCCCACACACAGCAATGTGATAATGACCAGATAATCTGTTTTAGTGATGTTGATTGAGGGATAAATATCGGCCCCAGGACACCAGGGATAACTCCCCTGCTCTTCTTCAAAATAGTGCCATGGGATCTTTTACATCCACTTGAGAGAGCAGACGGGGCCTCGGTTTAACGTCCCATCTGAAAGATGGGACCTCCGACAGTGCAGCGCTCCCTCAGTACTGCCCCTCCGACAGTGTGGCGCTCCCTCAGTACTGCCCCTCCGACAGTGTGGCACTCCCTCAGTACTGCCCCTCCGACAGTGTGGCACTCCCTCAGTACTGCCCCTCCGACAGTGTGGCACTCCCTCAGTACTGCCCCTCCGACAGTGCTGTGCTCCCTCAGTACAGCCCCTCCGACAGTGCAGCACTCCCTCAGTACTGCCCCACCGACAGTGCAGCACTGCCTCAATACTGCCCCTCCTACAGTGCATCACTCCCTCAGTACTGCACTGGGAGTGTCGGCCTAGATTTATATGCTCGGGTCTCTGGAGTGGGACTTGAACGCACGATCTCCTGACTCCCAGGCGAGAGTGATCCCCACTGAGCCATGGTTGACCAGTGATGTTGATTGAGGGATAAATATTGGCTCAGGACGCCGGGGAGAACTCCCCTGCTCTTCGATATAGTGCCGTGGGATCTTTTGCGTCCACCTGAAAGGGCTGTAATTCATTGGAAAATCCAGCCGCTGTGATGGCTTGACATGGCAAGGACTTGAAACGGTTTGTATGATTAAATTTCAAACCTTTCCTAGTGGCATCCAGCTAGAATGTTTCGGTTTTCATTGTGCCTCAATGCAATTCGATTGATCTTGGAGTTCCTCCAAATCAGTGCACCCAAAACCTGCAGTCGTTGGTTATCAGGCCAGGGTAAATCTGGCCTCTGCCATCTGGCCAGTCTCCTTCCAGTGGTAACCTGGCAGTGCAGCTCGGGCGGGAATAAAGCAGGGAAGCATTCCAGTTTCCATTGGCAGGAAGGCCGGGTGACACAGGACACGGATCTCGGGGAACAGCCAAAGGAACTGCAGGGGGGACCAGGAGAGAACATTCCACACAGTGAGTTTATGATCTGGAACGTGCTGCCTGAATGAGCGGTGGAGGCAGATTCAAACACAACCTTCAGAGCAATGTGCCGGGGAGTGGGACTAATCGGGTCGCTCTGTCACAGAGCCGGCACAGGAACGATGGGCCCAATGGCCTCCTGCTGTGCTGTGTGACTCTGCGATGAAGGAATGGTCCATTACTGCCTTCAGGGTTTTGCAGAAATGAAAGTCCGTCCGATGGAACTCTCTCTGGGAATGGGGTTTCTGGGATTGCCGTTATCCCCGAGTTCCGTGCTGCAGCCCGTTAATACTGAGACCCATTTCTGTACAGGATCTATTTACAACAAGTACAGGGAGTATTCGTTGCACACTTTAACACTGCGGGGCCAGGCAGGGTCGGGCTTGGTAGCTGAGGGTAAACCTGTACTCAGGGTCAGCCCCCCGTGACATAAACCCCAACGGTTCTCACTTCCATTTAACGTCAAGCTAAAAATCTACCCTAAATGGACCCCAAAAAGTTGGAAGATTTGTGTCGCCATCTTGTGTCGCATCTAAGAAGCTTCATTGAGGTAGTTACAGAGAGTGTACAGGAACAGGCCATTGGGCCCACCACTCCATGCCAGGGTTTATGCTCCACACCAGCCCCCTCTCCATCTCACCCTATCCCCATATCCTTCTATTCCTTTCTCCCCCATGTGTTTATCCAGCTTCCCCTTAAATGCATCGATACTATTCGCCTCAACCACTCCCTGTGGCAGCAAGTTCCACATTCTCACCGCTCTCTGGGTAAAGAGGTTTCTCCTGAATTCCCCATTGGATTTCTCGGTGACTGTCTGATATTGATGGCCTCTAGTTATGCTCTTCCCCACAAGTGGAAACACTCTCTCTGTATCCACTCTATCAAAACCTTCCATCATTTTAAAGACCTCTATTAGATCACACCTCAGCCTTCTTTTTGAAAAAGAAAAGAGACCCAGCCTGTTCATCCTTTTCTGATATGTATACCCTCGCATTTCTGGTATCATCCTTGTAAATCTTCTCTGCACCCTCTCCAGTGCCTCTATATCCTTTTAATAATATGGCGACCAGAACTGTACGCAGTGCTCCGTGTGTGGTCTAACCAGGGTTCGATACAGGTTTAGCATAACTTCCCTACTTTTCAATTCTATCCCTCTAGAAATAAACCCTAGTTCTTGGTTTGCTTTTTATGGCCTTGCTAACCTGTGTCACAACGTTTAGTGATGTGTGTATTTGTATCCGAGATCCCTTTGTTCCTCTACCCCACCCAGACTCACACCCTCCCAGTAATAAGTGACCTCCCTATTCTCCCGACCAAAATATAATATCTCACATTTATCTGTGTTGAGCATCATTTGCCGATTATATGCCCATTCTGCAAGTTTATTAATGTCCCCCTGTAATTTGTTTGCCCTCCTCAGTATTGACTATCCCCCAATTTGATGTCATCCACAAATTTAGAAATTGTGTTTTTGATTCCAAAGTCTAAATGGTTAATATAAATTGTGAACAGTGGTCCCAGGACTGATCCTTGTGGAACACCACGACCCACCTTCTGCCCCTGTGAATAGCTGCCCTTTACCCCTACTCTCTGCTTTCTGTCTTGAAGCCAGCTCGCGATCCATTCTGCTACTTGTCCCCTGACTCCGCATTCTCTGACCTTGTTCATCAGTCTATTATGGGGTACCTTATCGAAGGTCTTTTGAAAATCTAAATATATTACATCTACTGCATTACCCTTGTCTACTCTCTCTGTTACCTCTTCAAAAAATTCAATGAGGTTGGTCAAGTGAGACTTTCCCTTTTGAAATCCATGTTGACTATTCATTATTATATTTTTGGTGACTGGTCTATAAATCCCTGGACATGTTCTATCTCCCTTCTTTCTTAAATATTGGTATTACGTTAGCTATCCACCAGTCCTCTGGCACTACAACTTATTCTAACAAATTATTAAATATATGTAGTAATACCTCTGCTATCTCTTCCCTGGATTATTTAAAAATGCGTGGATGCAATTCATCCGAACCTGGGGTTTTATTTTCTGAGTTTGATTGGTTTATTTAATATATTCCCTCTTTTTATTTTTAATGTATTTATCTCATTACTAATCTCATCATCCAATGCCATGCCTACCTGTTCTATCTCCCTGGTAAATACCGAAGCAAGATAATTATTTACTATTGCTGCTATCTCTCTCTCATTATCTGTGGTATTATCCTGTCCATCCCTTAATGGCCCTACTCCCATCCCCAACCTTCCGTTTTTATTGATGTGCCTGAAAAATATTTTACTATTTTGTTTTATGTTCCTTTGATAATTTAATTTCATAGTTCCTCTTTGCCTTCCTAATTGTTTTTTTGACTTCTCTCCTAATCTTTTTGTATTCTCCCTTACCATGCACTCCCCTGCTGTCTATGTACTTAATGTTTGCCTCTTTCCTTACCCTCAATTCTTCCCTTATGGCTTTATTTGTCCATGGATTCTCATTAGTGTTTAGTTTGTTCTTTCCATTTAGCGGAATATATTGTTCCTGCACTCTGTGAACACCGTTTTAAATGTTTCCCATTGCTGTTCTACATTGCTGTTTGTCAATATTGTTGCCCATTTTATTATCCCAAGTTCAATTCTCAGCCTCTCAAAATCAGCTTTTCTCCAATCTATTACCCTGGTTTTCGTCATACTTATGCCCTTCTCAATTATTACCTTAAAGCGTATTATATTATGGTCAATATTGCCTAGATGTTCCCCTACTTTTACTTCTCTTATCTGCTCTGGTTCATGCCCCATCACTGGATCCAATAGCGAAGCCTCCCTTGTTGGGCTTTTTACATATTGGGTTCGAAAGGAGTCCTGTACACATTGTAGGAACTCCATTCCCTTATCCCCTTTACTTACCTCTTCTGTCCAATTAATATCTGGGTAGTTGAAATCCCCCATGATTATTATTCTATGTTTTTAACTTATTTCCCTAATTTGTTTGTATATTTCTTCCTCCACCTCCTTCCACTATTGGTCTGTAGACTACACCTATTAGTGTGATTGGTCCTATATTATCTTTTATCTCTCTCCATTTGGATTCTATTTTTATCTTGCTGATGGCTGCGTAACTTGTTTCGACTGCCACTATGTTATCTCTAATAAAAACAGCTACTCCACCTCCCCTTTTTCCCTCTCTGACTTTTCTAAATATGTTATAAGCTGCAATGTTTAACTCCCAGTGCTGATTTTTCTGCAGCCATGACTCAGTAATCCCCACTATCACCATCGGCAGCCCCTCGGGGTCGTGGATGACTTGTTTCCACGCTAAAAACGAGTTCTCAGGTGACTGGTGAACACATTTTAAAGGGCGGAAGATGCCTGTGCGTGAATCCCTTTAACGTGGGGTGGCCGTTGCATACCAGCCACCACTATTCTACGTCTGGTTCCCGCAATGCATGGTTGCCTCCAGCTCCTGTTTATTACAGATACTGTGTACTTTGCTGTACAGACAGTTCAACTCGTTTTAATAGGATTTCCTTTCACTTTATCTTTAACCATCTTTTTACTCTCCTGTTCTATAACTCTATTCCCTGGCCATCAATGTCCTCCCTTACTTTACTCTTTCCTTGGCGTTCCTTTCCTGTTTGGTTTATATTTGGGCTGGTTATGTATCTTGTCGATCCCTCCCTCCATCTTACTAGTTTAAAGCCTTTGTTACCTCCCTATTTCCCCTTCCCACGAGGACACGGTTCAGGTGGAGCCCATCCTGTTGGTACAGCTTGCTGTCCCAGTACTTGTCCCAGTGTCCCATAAAAAGGAACCACTCTGTCCCACACCAGCCCTTTCACCACGTGTTAATTCTCCTGAACTGACTGCTTCTATGCCAATTTGCACGTGACTGAGGCAGTAATCCAGAGATTATTACCCTCGAGGTCCTGCTATTTAATTTAGCTCCTAACTGTTGATGCTCCTTCAACAGGACCTCTTTCCTGTTCCCACCTATCTCGTTTGTTCCAACATGGATCTTCGAAATAGTGCCATGGGATCTTTTACTTCCACCTGAGAGCAGGCCTCGGTTTAACATCTCATCTGAAATCTGGGGCCTCCGACAGTGCAGCGTTCCCTCAGTACTGCCCCTCCGACAGTGCAGCGCTCCCTCAGTACTGCCCCTCCGACAGTGCGGCACTCCCTCAGTACTGCCCCTCAGACAGTGTAACACTCCCTCAGTACTGCCCCTCCGACAGTGCAGCGCTCCCTCAGTACTGCCCCTCCAACTGTGCAGCACTCCCTCAGTACTGCCCCTCCGACTGTGCAGCACTCCCTCAGCACTGCCCCTCCGACAGTGCGGCGCTCCCTCAGTACTGCCCCTCCGACCGTGCAGCACTCCCTCAGCACTGCACTGATTTTGCGCTCGCATCTCTGGAGTGGGACTTGAACTCACAACCTAGTGACTCAGAGGTTAGAGTGTTGCCCACTGAGCTTACATTGACATAGTACCTAATTATTGTTCCCTCTAATTATTTTGAAGTGTTATGGAGCTAATTTACATGCAGGGAGGGCCCACAAACAGCAAGTGCAGCAATGGTCAGATAATCTGTCTTTGGTGATTTTGGACGTTCATTTGGGCAAATCTGTGGCAACTGAATTTCAGTGTGGGCAAATGTGAGATCATCCACTTTGGACCTAAAAGGATCGAGCACTTTCTAAATGGTGAAAGGCTAGAAACAGTGGCGGTCCAAATAGACTGAGGGGATCATTAAAATGTCATGACCAGGTTCAGAAAATAATGAAAAAGGCCAGTGGAAAGCTGGCCTCTATACCGAAGGGACTAGAATACAAGGCAAGGCGGTAGAAGTTATGCTGCAGCTGTACAATCCCCGGTTGGACACGATCGCCTCTACTCGTCAGTGTAATGCTGGAGCCAATTACTGAGATCCCAGTTTATATAAATATGGGCAGTGCAAACCTGTTGATGCCGCAATTTCCCGGAAGATGTAAAGCGAATGAAGCGAGCAGATCGTTTGGTCTAAATATAAATACTGAGAAGGCGTATGTCCTTGTATCCGGGAGACTGGAGAAACCCTCCAACTACCATAAATAGAGAATGTTGATAGCGTTTATCTTGCGACAGTTTGGGGAGCTGGGAGGTGCAGTGCTGGTATCGTGCTGATAACGGCGCCTTGCTGCAGGGTGAAGATGTTTTGGAAAGCAGGATTATTTCTGCAAACCAAACTCCAAGGGGGAGACATTCCGTTGCGCTCTGTTTGGGGGCAGGAACATCCGGGAGGCGGGACATTCTGCGCCCGGCATGGACTTCTCGCCCCACTCGCTAACTTCGGGTTACCGCCCTGGAAAGGAAGTCTAGCGCAAAGTAACGCGCTCCACTTCCTGTCTGGGGCGCGAGCGGCGCAGGGCACAGCGCTACGCACCGGGCCGTGTAGGAGGGGCTCTTCCCTGAATTAAAGGGGGGGGGCCCCAAGCTGCAAGGTGTGCAGTATAAAAATGGTCCTCGCTGGACCCCTGGGCAGAGGGGTTGCCGTGCCAACAGCCTGGCACTCAAGCAGAGTGCTGGACTGACCAATCGCAACGCGGACCCCGCGTCCGAAACGGCAACGGGAAGCTCGGTAAAGTGGTCGGATTTTGTTTTCCAATGGCTGCTGCCTCCCCTTTAACTCGCGCCCCGCGAGCAGCCGTTCAGTTCTCGCCCCCTGGAGCTGTCGCTGTCATCGCCCGGCGCGGGGTCAGGGGGGCGATCCCCGAGTTAGGGTTCGGGGCGCTGCGCGCGGTGATGGCGTCCTTATCGGCAGCGGGGCGGGGCGCGACAGGTTACCGTGGCTGGCTCTGCTGCAGGAAAAAGAGTGGGAGAGCGATAGTGATAGGGGATTCTATTGTAAGGGGAATAGATAGGCGTTTCTGCGGCCGCAACCGAGACTCCAGGATGGTATGTTGCCTCCCTAGTGCAAGGGTTAAGGATGTCTCGGGGCGGTCGCTGGACATTTTGGAGGGGGAGGGTGAACAGCCAGTTGTTGTGGTGCATATAGGTACCAACGATATAGGTAAATAAAACGGGATGAGGTCCTACAAAACGAATTTAGGGAGCTAGGAGCTAGGAGCTAAATTAAAAAGTAGGACCTCAAAAGTAGTAATCTCAGGATTGCTACCAGTGCCACGTGCGAGTCAGAGTAGGAATCGCAGGATAGCTCAGATGAATACGTGGCTTGAGGAGTGGTGCAGAAGGGAGGGATTCAAATTCCTGGGACATTGGAACCGGTTCTAGGGGAGGTGGGACCAGTACAAACCGGACGGTCTGCACCTGGGCAGGACTGGAACCAATGTCCTAGGGGGAGTGTTTGCTCGTGCTGTTGGAGAGGAGTTAAACTAATACGGCAGGGGGATGGGAACCTATGCAGGGAGACACAGGGAAGTAGAATGGGGGCAGAAGCAAAAGATAGAAAGAAGAAAAGTAAAAGTGGAGGGCAGAGAAACCCAAGACAAAAAGCAAAATGGGCCACATTCGAGCAAAATTCCAAAAGGGTGTTAAAAAGACAAGCCTGAAGGCTCTGTGCCTCAGTGCGAGGAGTAATCTGAATAAGGTGGACAAATTAACTGCACAGGCAGCAATTAATGAATATGATATAATTGGCATCACGGAGACATGGCTCCAGGGTGACCAAGGCTGGGAACTCAACATCCAGGGGTATTCAACATTCAGGAAGGATAGACAGAAAGGAAAAGGAGGTGGGGAGGCGTTGCTGGTTAAAGAGGAAATTAATGCAATAGTAAGAAAGGACATTACCTTGGATGATGTGGAATCTGTATGGGTGGAGCTATGGAACACCAAAGGGCAGAAAACGCGAGTGGGAGTTGTGTACAGACCACCAAACAGTAGTAGTGAGGTTGGGGACAGCATCAAACAAGAAATTAGGGATGCGTGCAATAAAGGTACAGCAGTTATCATGGGCGACTTTAATCTACATATAGATTGGGTTAACCAAACTGGTAGCAATACAGTGGAGGAGGATTTCCTGAAGTGTATTAGGGATGGTTTTCTAGACCAATATGTCGAGGAACCAACTAGAGGGCTGGTCATCATAGACTGGGTGATGTGTAATGAGAAAGGACTAATTAGCAATCTTGTTGTGCGAGGCCCCTTGGGGAAGAGTGACCATAATATGCTAGAATTCTTTATTAAGATGGAGAGTGACACAGTTAATTCAGAGACTAGGATCCTGAACTTAAGGAAAGGTAACTTTGATGGTATGAGACGTGAATTGGCTAGAATAGACTGGCGAATGATACTTAAAGGGTTGACGGTGGATAGGCAATGGCAAACATTTAAAGATCACATGGATGAACTTCAACAATTGTACATCCCTGTCTGGAGTAAAAATAAAACGGGGAAGGTGGCTCAACCGTGGCTAACAAGGGAAATTAAGGATAGTGTTAAATCCAAGGAGGAGGCATATAAATTAGCCATAAAAAGCAGCAAACCTGAGGACTGGGAGAAATTTAGAATTCAGCAGAGGAGGACAAAGGGTTTAATTAGGAGGGGGAAAATAGAGTATGAGAGGAAGTTTGCTGGGAACATAAAAACTGACTGCAAAAGCTTCTATAGATAAGTGAAGAGAAAAAGATTAGTGAAGACAAACGTAGATCCCTTGCAGTCAGATTCAGGTGAATTTATAATGGGGAACAAAGAAATGGCAGACCAATTGAACAAATACTTTGGTTCTGTTTTCACGAAGGAAGACACAAATAAACTTCCGGAAATACTAGGGGACCGAGGGTCTCGTGAGAAGGAGGAACTGAAGAAAATCCTTATTAGGTGGGAAACTGTGTTAGGGAAATTGATGGGATTGAAGGCCGATAAATCCCCGGGGCCTGATAGTCTGCATCCCAGAGTACTTACGGAAGTGATCCTAGAAATAGTAGATGCATTGGTGATCATTTTCCAACAGTCTATCGACTCTGGATCAGTTCCTATGGACTGGAGGGTAGCTAATGTAACACCACTTTTTAAAAAAGGGAGGGAGAGAGAAAACGGGTAATTATCGACCAGTTAGCCTGACATCAGTAGTGGGGGAAATGTTGGAATCAATTATTAAAGATGAAATAGCAGTGCATTTGGAAAGCAGTGGCAGGATCGGTCCAAGTCAGCATGGATTTATGAAAGTGAAATCATGTTTGACAAATCTTCTGGAATTTTCTGAGGATCTAACTAGCAGAGTGGACAAGGGAGAACCAGTGGATGTGATGTATTTGGACTTTCAAAAGGCTTTTGACAAGGTCCCACACAAGAGATTGATGTGCAAAATTAAAGCACATGGTATTGGGGGTAATGTATTGACGTGGATAGAGAACTGGTTGGCAGACAGGAAGCAGAGAGTCGGGATAAATGGGTCCTTTTCAGAATGGCAGGCAGTGACTAGTGGAGTGCCGCAGGGCTCAGTGCTGGGACCCCAGCTCTTTACAATATACATCAATGATTTAAATGAAGGAATTGAGTGTAATATCTCCAAGTTTGTAGATGACACTAAGCTGGTTGGTGATGTGAGCTATGAGGAGGACACTAAGAGGCTGCAAGGTGCCTTGGACAGGTTCGGTGAGTGGGCAAATGCATGGCAGATGCAGTATAATGTGGATAAATGTGAGGTTATCCACTTTGGGGGCAAAAACACAAAGGCAGAATATTATCTGAATGGCGGCAGATTAGGAAAAGGGGAGGTGCAACGAGACCTGGGTGTCATGGTACATCAGTCCTTGAAAGTTGGCATGCAGGTACAGCAGGCGGTGAAGAAGGTAAATGGTATGTTGGCCTTCATAGCTAGAGGATTTGGGTATAGGAGCAGGGAGGTCTTACTGCAGTTGTACAGGGCCTTGGTGAGGCCTCACCTGGAATATTGTGTTCAGTTTTGGTCTTCTAATCTGAGGAAGGACATTCTTGCTATTGAGGGAGTGCAGCGAAGGTTCACCAGACTGATTCCCGGGATGGCAGGACTGACAAATGAGGAGAGACTGGATCGACTGGGCCTTTATACACTGGAGTTTAGAAGGATGAGAGGGGATCTCATAGAAACATACAAGATTCTGACGGGACTGGACAGGTTAGATGTGGGAAGAATGTTCCCGATATTGGGGAAGTCCAGAACCAGGGGACACAGTCTAAGGATAAGGGATAGGTCATTTAGGACTGAGATGAGGAGAAACTTCTTCACTCAGAGAGTTGTTAACCTGTGGAATTCCCTACCGCAGAGAGTCATTGATGTCAGTTCATTGGATATATTCAAGAGGGAGTTAGATATGGCCCTTACGGCTGAAGGGATCAAGGGGTATGGAGAGAAAGCAGGAAAGGGGTACGGAGGGAATGATCAGCCATGATTTTATTGAATGGTGGTGCAGGCTCGAAGGGCCGAATGGCCTACTCCTGCACCTATTTTCTATGTTTCTATGTTTCCGCTGCAGTTAAACTCGCTGGGAATTTAGTGGGAGTCGTTAGCGGCACCGCGCCCAGACAGGAAATCGTTTGTGTCCCAGCAGTACCTCTCGCATTACCAGGCAAATTGTTTGAAACATTGATTCTACCTATTCAACTTTACAATTCTCATCCTCGTGTTCAAATCCCTCCGTGGCCTCGCTCCCTCCCTATCTCCGTAACCTCCTCCAGTCCCACAACCCTCCGAGTTCTTCCAATTCTGGCCTCTTGCAGATCCCCTGATTATAATCGCTCCATCATTGGTGGCCGTGCCTTCAGCTGCCTGGGCCCTAAGCTCTGGAACTCCCTCCCTAAACCTGTCCGCCTCTCTCTCCTTTGAGACACTCCTTAAAATTCAGCTCTTTCACCAGGTTTTTGGTCACCTGTTCTAATGTCTCCTCCTTTAGCTCGGTGTCAGTTTGTTTTGTCTGACTATGCTCCTGGGACGCGCCTTGGGATGTTTTAGTAGTTCAATGGCGCTACATCACTGCAAGTTGTTGATTTGTTTTGTGATCGGAGGAGCTTTGGGGCAGAGGATGAGCAAAGATTGGACTGGCCCGAAGGTTGACGTGAGACGGGTTACTGGGCCACGTTCGCGTAGAAGTGTCGCAATCGGAGTTTATACGGCCTCGAGTGGAGCTGGATCAATGGGAGTCCGTTTGTGCTGGATCCCGAACGTGAAATGCTTCAAATAAGCGCATCTCCCGAGTGAACGCCACTCGCAAATCGGTGCTGTTGTCAGGCGTGGGGTGGCTTGTTCCAGTTTACACAGAGCACAAAGTAATTGGAATAGGATTACCTGTGTGTGTGTGTGTGTGTGTGTGTGTGTGTGTGTGTCTAACTCGTACCTGCATCGGCCGGGATTGTTTAAGAACATAAGAAATAGGAGCAGGAGTCGGCCATTCGGCCCCTCGAGCCTGCTCCTCCATTTAATAAGATCATGGCTGATCCGATCATGGACTCAGCTCCACTTCCCCGCCCGCTCCCCATAACCCTTTACTCCCTTATCGCTCAAAGATTTGTCGATCTCCACCTTAAATATATTCAATGACCCAGTCTCCACAGCTCTCTGGGGCAGAGAATTCCACAGATTTACAACCCTCTGAGAGAAGAAATTCCTCCTCATCTCAGTTTTAAATGGTTCACGACTTGGTTGTGTTGAAAGGTCAAGATTCATGCATGAGGCTATCACAGTATTTACAGCACAATAAGGGGCCATTCTCAAGTTCCTCGAGTTAAAGGGAAGGCTTCTTTCTGCCAAAGTACATTCAGTTCCTTTCTTCCGTCCAGGGCTCCAAGCTGTGCTTTAAGTAGTTGAGGGCAGGAAGCCAGCCTCGGGCCGAACCCTCGCAAATGACGACCTCCAACTTCAACAGTTAAATCACCAGTGACTGAGCAAAGTGTGATCCACTTTGTTCTCGATGGATCAGCCCCAGGACTCGGTGCTGTAGGAAGGGCCTGATTCATGCGTGAGGCTATCACAGTATTTACAGCTCAGGAACAGGCCATTGGGCCCACCGCTCCGTGCCGGGGTTTATGCCCCACCGCTCCGTGCCAGGGTTTATGCCCCACCGCTCCGTGCCGGGGTTTATGTCCCACCGCTCCGTGCCGGGGTTTATGCTCCACACCAGCCCCCTCCCACCCCTCTCCATCTCACCCTATCCCCATATCCTTCTATTCCTTTGCCCCTCATGTGTTTATCCAGCTTCCCCTTAAACTCAGCTGTGGCACAGTGGGCAGCACTCTCGCCTCTGAGTCAGTAGGTTGTGGCATCAAGTCTCACTCCAGGGACTGGAGCACAGAAATCTAGGCTGACACTCCCAGTGCAGTACTGAGGGAGTGCTGCACTGTCGGAGGGGCAGTACTGAGGGAGTGCTGCACTGTCGGGGGGGCAGTACTGAGGGAGTGCTGCACTGTTGGAGGGGCAGTACTGAGGGAGTGCTGCACTGTCGGAGGGGCAGTACTGAGGGAGTGCTGCACTGTCGGAGGGGCAGTACTGAGGGAGTGCTGCACTGTCGGAGGAGCAGTACTGAGGGAGTGCTGCACTCTCAGAGGGGCAGTACTGAGGGAGTGCCGCACTGTCGGAGGGACAGTACTGAGGGAGTGCTGCACTGTCGGAGGGGCAGTACTGAGGGAGTGCTGCACTGTCGGAGGGGCAGTACTGAGGGAGTGCTGCACTGTCGGATGGACAGTACTGAGGGAGTGCTGCACTGTCGGAGGGGCAGTACTGAGGGAGTGCCGCACTGTCGGAGGGGCAGAACTGAGGGAGTGCCACACTGTCGGAGGGGCAGTACTGAGGGCGTGCCGCACTGTCGGAGGGGCAGTACTGAGGGCATGCCGCTCTGTCGGAGGGGCAGTACTGAGGGAGTGCCGCACTGTCGGAGGGGCAGTGCTGAGGGAGCGCCGCACTGTCGGAGGGGCAGTACTGAGGGAGCGGCGCACTGTCAGAGGGGCAGTGCTGAGGGAGCGCTGCACTGTCGGAGGGGCCATCTTTTGGATGAGACGTTAAACCGAGGCCCCGTCTGCTCTCTCAGGTGGATGTAAAAGATTCCATGGCCACTGTTTCGAAGAAGAGCATAAATGTGAGTCTTGATGTAGATGGTAAGGGTATTGATTGTAATTGTTGCTGTCTCACCAGTTGTGCAGTATTGACGTGTGACGATGTACAGAGGGTTAACCGGCTGCTTTATTTATTTAGGGAGCAGCAGTTTTACTGGCACCTGAAGCTACTATTTCCTCAGAGTCGCACAGAATACACAGAGAAGAGGTAAGTTGAAGCTGTGTTGTTGTGGAGGATGTGAATGACCCCAGGACATATCCCCGTACAAGACCGTTGTCAGGCCGCACTTGGAATACTGGGTCCAGTTCTGGTCCCATATTGAGCCTCTGAAAAGGGTGCAGAAGAGGGCCACTAGACTCATTCCCAGTCTAAGGTTGATGGTAATATATTAGCTTGGATAGAGGATTGGCGAACTAACAGAAAACAGAGGGTCGGGATAAATGGGTCATTTTCCAGTTGGCAAACAGTGACTAGTGGGGTGCCGCAGGGATCAGTGCTGGGTCCTCAACTATTTACAAACTATATTAATGACTTGGATGAAGGGACTGAGTGTAATGTAGCCAAGTTTACTGATGATACAAAGATGGGTGGGAAAGCAAGTTGTGAAGAAGACACAAAAAATCTGCAAAGGGATATAGACAGACTAAGTGAGTGGGCAAAAATTGGAGTATAATGTGGGAAAGTGTGAGGTTATCCACTTTGGCAGAAATAATAGAAAAGCAAATTATAATTTAAATGGAGAAAAATTGCAAAGTGCTGCAGTACAGAGAGACCTGGGGGTACTTGTGCATGAAACACAAAAAGTTAGTATGTAGGTACAGCAAGTGATCAGGAAGGCAAATGGAATGTTGGCCTTTATTGCAAGGGAGATAGAGTATAAAAGCAGAGAAGTCCTGCTACAACTGTACAGGCTATTGGTGAGACCACACCTGGAGTACTGCGTACAGTTTTGGTCTCAGTATTTAAGGAAGGATATACTTGCATTAGAGGCAGTTCAGAGAAGGCTCACTAGGTTGATTCTGGAGATGAGGGGGTTGATTTACGAGGATAGGTTGAGAAGGTTGGGCCTCTACTCAGAAGAATGAGAGGTGATCTTATCAAAACATATAAGATAATGAGGGGGCTCGACAAGGTGGATGCAGAGAGGATATTTCCACTCGTAGGGGAAACTAAAACTAGGGGATATATTCTCAGAATAAGGGGCCGCCCATTTAAAACTGAGATGAGGAGGAATTTCTTCTCTCAGAGGGTTGTAAATCTGTGGAATTCTCTGCCCCAGAGAGCTGTGGAGGCTGGGTCATTGAATATATTTAAGGTGGAGATAGACAGATTTTTGAGCGATAAGGGAGTAAAGGGTTATGGGGAGCGGGCAGGGAAGTGGAGTTGAGTCCATGATCAGATCAGCCATGGTCTTATTAAATGGCGGAGCAGGCTCGAGGGGCCGAATGGTCGACTCCTGCTCCTATTTCTTACCTTCTTTAAGCATTTTAGTTATCAAGATACGCTAAAAGAGTTGGGACTCCACACTTTAGAGAAGCGTAGACTTTGGGGGTGATCTAATTGAGGTTTAATAAGATAATGGAGGGAATAGATTGTGCTCCAGTTGATAGTTTGTTCCAGTTAAAAAGGGGTACATTAGCCTCGTGGTTATGGTACTAGACAAGTAATCGAGTAATCCAGAGGCCTGGCTAACTGACATGATTTACAAGGTTGATGCCAGAAATGCGAGGGTATACATAGCAGGAAAGGATGGACAGGCTGGGGGTCTCTTCTTGTGAAAAGAGAAGGCTGAGGGGTGACCTAATTGAGGTCGTTAAAATGATGAAAGGTTTTGATAGAGTGGATACAGAGAGAGTGTTTCCACTTGTGGGGAAGACCATAACCAGAGGCCATCGATATAAGATAGTCACCAAGAAATCAAATTCAGGAGAAACCTCTTTACCCAGAGAGGGGTGGGAATGTGGAACTCGCTGCCACAGGGAGGGGTTGAGGCGAATAGTATCGATGTATTTAAGGGGAAGCTGGATAAACACATGGGGGAGAAAGGAATAGAGGGTTATGCTGATAGATTTAGATGAGGAAAGACGGGAGGAGGCTCGAATGGAGCATAAACACCGGCACGGACTGGTTGGGCCGAACGGCCTGTTTCTGTGCCGTATCTCCGATGTCTTAACCGGAAACATGAGTTCAAATCCCACCACGGCAGCTGGGGAATTTAAATGCAGTTAATTCATTAAATCTGGAATAGAAAGCTAGTAATGGTGACCATGAGACTACTGGATTGTCGTAAAACCCATCTGGTTCACTAATGTCCTTTAGGGAAGGAAATCTGCCGCCCTTACCCGGTCTGGCCTATATGTGACTCCAGACCCACAGCAATGGGTGTTAACTGCCCCTCTGAAATGGCAGCTCACCACCACCTTCTCGAGGGTGGCTACGGACGGGCAATAAATGCCGGTCTTACCAGCAACGCCCACATCCTAAGAATCAATTGTTTTTTAAGTTCTACGGGACCGGGGTCACAAATTTAAGTTGTATAAGGCTAGATCTGGGTTAGATGTCAGAGGTTGGGTCTTTTCCCAGAGAGCAGTGGGCCTCTGGAACAGGCGGCCATCTCGCGCGATGGACGCGGACTCGCTGAATTCCCTCACGCGAGAGCTGTTTCTGGCTGGGGGTGGAGATCACCTCCTACAGAAGGGTAGGTACTGCAAGGAATTCAGGGCCAGAGTGAGCCCCTGGACTAGTTCCGATCGCCTGGATGGGTCGCAGAGAAATTCCCCAGATTTTTCCCCCCAATTGGCCAGGGTTTGGGGTGGGGTGGAGAGTGTGTATATGTTGTGGTACACAAGGTATCGGGATTGTGTGGGACAGGCTGGATGGACCAGGTGGTCTATACCTGTCCGTAGTTTGCTTAGAATGATACAGCACAGCCATTCGGCCCATCGTATATGAGCCAGCCCTCTGGTAGAGTTTTAAATCTGAGATCTGCTGCGTTATGTGGGACAGAGTTCCACCTTCTACCAGCCTCTGTGTGATGAAATGTTTCCCAACTTCTCTCCTGACCGCGCTGGCTCTAAGGTCCTGTCCCCTTGTCCTGGACGCCATTCCACCAGCGGACAAAGTTTCCCTCTATCTACCCTGTCCATTCCTTTCAAAATCCGAAAAACCTCCATCAAATCGCCCCTTAACCTTCTGTATTCCGGGAACACCAGCCTGGTTTGTGTAATCTCTCCACATAATTTAGCCCTTTGAGCCCGGGTAACACACCTGGAGCACTGTGAGCAGTTGTGGGCACCACACTGTAGCAAGGAGATGATATCCCTCCAAGGCCGATATAGAAACATAGAAACATAGAAAATAGGTGCAGGAGTAGGCCATTCGGCCCTTCGAGCCTGCACCGCCATTCAATGAGTTCATGGCTGAACATGCAACTTCAGTACCCCATTCCTGCTTTCACGCCATACCCCTTGATTCCCCCGAGTAGTAAGGACTTCATCTAACTCCCTTTTGAATATATTTAGTGAATTGGCCTCAACTACTTCCTGTGGGAGAGAATTCCACAGGTTCACCACTCTCTGGGTGAAGAAGTTTCTCCTCATCTCGGTCCTAAACGGCTTACCCCTTATCCTTAGACTGTGACCCCTGGTTCTGGACTTCCCCAACATTGGGAACATTCTTCCTGCATCTAACCTGTCCAAACCCGTCAGAATTTTAAACGTTTCTATGAGGTCCCCTCTCACTCTTCTGAACTCCAGTGAATACAAGCCCAGTTGATCCAGTCTTTCTTGATAGGTCAGTCCCACCATCCCGGGAATCAGTCTGGTGAATCTTCGCTGCACTCCCTCAATAGCAAGAATGTCCTTCCTCAAGTTAGGAGACCAAAACTGTACACAATACTCCAGGTGTGGCCTCACCAAGGCCCTGTACAACTGTAGCAACACCTCCCTGCTATGGTGTGGTGCCCACAACTGCTCACAGTGCTCCAGGGGTGGTCTAACCAGGGCTTAGTGCAGCTGCACCATAACTTCTACCCCCTGGTATTCCAGCCCTCTAGTTATAAAGGCTGACAGTCCATTAGCCTTTTACATTATTTTTTTTACCTGACGAGTAAGTTTTACTGATCTGTGTACACGGACACCGACATCTCTTTGCACCCCTTAGTTGTAATAAGAGATTAACGAGAGTCTCGACTTGAGCGGAACTGCAGCTTATGGGTGAGGAGAACACAAAAAATCTGCAAAAGGACATAGACAGGCTAAGTGAGTGGGCAAAAATTTGGCAGATGGAGTATAATGTTGGAAAGTGTGAGGTCATGCACTTTGGCAGAAAAAAAATCAAAGAGCAAGTTATTATTTAAATGGAGAAAGATTGCAAAGTGCTGCAGTACAGCGGGACCTGGGGGTACTTGTGCATGAAACACAAAAGGTTAGTCTGCAGGTACAGCAAGTGATCAGGAAGGCCAATGGTATCTTGGCCTTTATTGCAAAGGGGATGGAGTATAAAAGCAGGGAAGTCTTGCTCCAGCTATATAAGGTATTGGTGAGGCCACACCTGGAATACTGCGTGCAGTTTTGGTTTCCATATTTACGAAAGGATATACTTGCTTTGGAGGCAGTTCAGAGAAGGTTCACTCGGTTGATTCTGGGGATGAGGGGGTTGACTTATGAGGAAAGGTTGAGTAGGTTGGGCCTCTACTCATTGGAATTCAGAAGAATGAGAGGTGATCTTATCGAAACGTATAAGATTATGAGGGGGCTTGACAAGGTGGATGCAGAAAGGATGTTTCCACTGATGGGGGAGACTAGAACTAGAGGGCATGATCTTAGAATAAGGGGCCGCCCATTTAAAACTGAGATGAGGAGAAATTTCTTCTCTCAGAGGATTGTAAATCTGTGGAATTCATTGCCTCAGAGAGCTGTGGAGGCTGGGACATTGAATACATTTAAGACGGAGATAGACAGTTTCTTAAACGATATGGGGATAAGGTGTTATGGGGAGCAGGCGGGGAAGTGGAGCTGAGTCCATGATCGGATCAGTCATGATCTTATTAAATGACGGAGCAGGCTCGAGGGACCGTATGGCCTACTCCTGTTCCTATTTCTTATGTTTTTATGACCCTGCCTCTATGTTTCTGCCTCTACTGCCCTTTCAGGCAGTGAGTTCCAGACCCCCACCACCCTCTGGGTGAAAATATTTCCCCTCAAATCCCCTCTAAACCTCCCCCTAATTACTTTAAATCTATGCCCCCTGGTTGTTGATCCCTCTGTCAAGGGAAACAGATCCTTCCTATCCACTCTATCCGGGCCCCTCATAATTTTATACACCTCAATCAGGTCTCCCCTCAGCCTCCTCTGTTCCAATCTGTTGTATTCGTGGCTGTTTGGCCGAGGCTTCAGGTTGTGTGTCGGGGAACACGGGAGAAAGAAAAAGAAAGACTTACATTGATATAGCGCCTTTCACGACCACCGGACGTCCCAAAGCACTTTACAGCCAATGAAGTACTTTTGGATTGGTTCCTGGGATGAGAGGGTTGTCCTCTGAGGAGAGATCGTGTAGAATGGGCCCATACTCTCTGGAGTTTAGAAGAATGAGCGGTGATCTCATTGAAACGTACACGATTCTGAGGGGGATTGACAGGGTAGATGCTGAGAGGTTGTTTCCTCTGGCTCCTCCGACAGTGTAGCGCTCCCTCAGTACTGCCCCTCTGACAGTACAGCACTCCCTCAGTACTACCCCTCCGACAGTGCGGCACTTCCTCAGTACTGCCCCTCCGACAGTGCAGCGCTCCCTCAGTACTGTCCCTCCGACAGTGCGGCTCTCCCTCAGTACTGCCCCTCCGACAGTGCAGCGCTCCCTCAGTACTGCCCCTCCGACAGTGCAGCACTCCCTCAGTACTGCCCCTCCGACAGTGCGGCACTCCCTCAGTACTGCCCCTCCGACAGTGCAGCGCTCCCTCAGTACTGCCCCTCCGACAGTGCGGCACTCCCTCAGTACTGTCCCTCCGACAGTGCGGCACTCCCTCAGTACTGTCCCTCCAACAGTGCGACACTCCCTCAGTGCTGTCCCTCCGACAGTGCAGCGCTCCCTCAGTACTGCCCCTCCGACAGTGCAGCACTCCCTCAGTACTGCCCCTCCGACAGTGCGGCACTCCCTCAGTACTGCCCCTCCGACAGTGCAGCGCTCCCTCAGTACTGCCCCTCCGAAAGTGCGGCACTCCCTCAGTACTGTCCCTCCGACAGTGCGGCACTCCCTCAGTACTGTCCCTCCAACAGTGCGACACTCCCTCAGTGCTGTCCCTCCGACAGTGCGGCACTCCCTCAGTACTGTCCCTCCAACAGTGCGACACTCCCTCAGTGCTGTCCCTCCGACAGTGCAGCACTCCCTCATTACTAAACTGGGATATAGGCCTAGATTTTTTTTGTGCTCCAGTCTCTGGAGTGGGACTTGATCCCAGAGCATTCTGACTCACATTTTGCTAACTGTTGATGCTCTTAAGAACATAAGAAATAAGAGCAGGAGTCGGCCATTTGACCCCTCGAGCCTGCTCTGCCATTTAATACGATCATGGCTGATCTGATCATGGACTCAGGTCCATTTCCCTGCTCGCTCCCTATAACCCTTTACTTCCTTATCGCTCAAAAATCTGTCTATCTCAGCCTTAAATATATTCAATGTCCCAGCCTCCACAGCTCTCTGAGGCAGCGAGTTCCACAGATTTACAACCCTCTGAGAGAAGAAATTTCTCCTCATCTCAGTTTTAAATGGGCGGCCCCTTATTCTAAGATCGTGCCCTCTAGTTCTAGTCTCCCCCATCAGTGGAAACATCCTCTCTGCATCCACCTTGTCAAGCCCCCTCATAATCTTATACGTTTCGATAAGATCACCTCTCATTCTTCTGAATTCCAATGTCTAGAGGCCCAACCTCCTCAACCTTTCCTCATAAGTCAACCCCCTCATCCCCGGAATCAACCGAGTGAACCTTCTCTGAACTGCCTCTAAAGCAAGTATATCCTTTCGTAAATATGGAAACCAAAACTGCACGCAGTACTCCAGGTGTGGCCTCACCAATACCCTGTATAACTGTAGCAAGACTTCCCTGCTTTTATACTCCATCCCCTTTGCTCATGGCGTTACAGAGCCGAGCTATTTCATTTCCTACTTCAGTGCGAAGGAGGCTTCCTGCCAGAATCGGGAGGGAAACTGGAGTCTGAGCCTGGCCTCTATAGATTCCAGTGGATATTCCCGAGAAATGGTAACTAACCTGTGATAGTGTTTTAAAAGTTGGAGCACGGTGCTCAGTTCTAATCGCCATATTATTGTAAGGGTATTGAGGCACTGGAAAAGGGCAAATAAAAGAGTGAGTCCAGAACTGGGAGGTTATTCCCATCAGTAAATACTGAACAGCCTGGGGCTCTGTTCTCCAGAAAATAAGAGGCTGGGTGTTGACCCGATAGAGGTCTTTACAATTATGATGCGGTTTGATAGGGTGGACCGAGTGAAGATGTTTCCCCTTGTGGGGGAGACCAGAACTAGAGGCCATCAATATCAGACAGTCACTAATAAACCCAACGGGGAATTCAGGAGAAACCTCTTTACCCAGAGAGGGGTGAGAATGTGGAACTCACTGCCACAGGGAGGGGTTGAGGTGAATAGTATCGATGCATTTAAGGGGAAGCTGGATAAACACATGGGGGAGAAAGGAATAGAAGGATATGGGGATAGGGTGAGATGGAGAGGGGTGGGAGGGGGCTGGTGTGGAGCATAAACCCCGGCACGGAGCGGTGGGGCATAAACCCCGGCACGGAGCGGTGGGGCATAAACCACGGCACGGAGCGGTGGGGCATAAACCCCGGCACGGAGCGCTGGGGCATAAACCCCGGCACGGAGCGGTGGGGCATAAACCCCGGCACGGAGCGCTGGGCCCAATGGCTCGCTGTAAAACCCAGGTCAGTGTGGAAATGGAAGGATTGATTTTGTGTTTCAGGGTGTCGGCCAGTAAGACTGTGGGAGAATTACTGAGGGGCTACATTGACCCAGGAGAGGCTGACCCGGTTATTCAGCAGAAGTAAGTAAATAACCGGAGTTTTAATGTTATTCTTGCAACTTGTTGTTGCTGCTCTCGCCCTGCTGGTGCGCACACGACCGCTCAGGGCTACTCCGCTAAATTTCAGGGGGCTCTTGGTGAAATTTCCGCGTTTGCTGGCGGGGTTTGACCAAAGCACTGATTGGGGAATGGGCAGGAGGCTGGAATTGGAGAGGCCGTATGACCTACTCCTGCTCCTATTTCTTATGTTCTTATCGGGAGGGGCGACGCCACGAAGGGATTTGAACATCAGGATGAGAATTTTATAATCAAGACGTTGTCGGACCGGGAGCCAATGTAGGTCAATGAGCACAGGGGGTGATGGGTGAGCGGGACTGGGTGTGAGTTAGGACACGGGGCAGTGAGCACAGGGGGTGATGGGTGAGTGGGACTGGGTGTGAGTTAGGACACGGGTCAGTGAGCACAGGGGGTGATGGGTGAGTGGGACTGGGTGTGAGTTAGGACACGGGGCAGTGAGCACAGGGGGTGATGGGTGAGTGGGACTGGGTGTGAGTTAGGATACGGTCAGTGAGCACAGGGGGTGATGGGTGAGTGGGACTGGGTGCGAGTTAGGACACGGGGCAGTGAGCACAGGGGGTGATGGGTGAGCGGGACTCGGTGTGAGTTAGGACACGGTCAGCGAGCACAGGGGGTGATGGGTGAGCGGGACTGGGTGTGAGTTAGGACACAGGGCAGTGAGCACAGGGGGTGATGGGTGAGCGGGACTCGGTGTGAGTTAGGACACGGTCAGCGAGCACAGGGGGTGATGGGTGAGTGGGACTGGGTATGAGTTAGGACACGGTCAGTGAGTACAGGGGGTGATGGGTGAGCGGGACTGGGTATGAGTTAGGACACGGTCCATGAGCACAGGGGGTGATGGGTGAGCGGGACTCGGTGTGAGTTAGGACACGGTCAGCGAGCACAGGGGGTGACGGCTGAGTGGGACTGGGTGTGAGTTAGGACATGGGGCAGTGAGCACGGGGTGATGGGTGAGCTGGACTGGGTGTGAGTTAGGACACGGGGCAGTGAGCACAGGGGGTGATGGGTGAGCGGGACTGGGTGTGAGTTAGGACACGGTCAGTGAGCACAGGGGGTGATGGGTGAGTGGGACTGGGTGCGAGTTAGGACACGGGGCAGTGAGCACAGGGGATGATGGGTGAGCGGGACTCGGTGTGAGTTAGGACAAGGTCAGCGAGCACAGGGGGTGATGGGTGAGCGGGACTGGGTGTGAGTTAGGACACAGGGCAGTGAGCACAGGGGGTGATGGGTGAGCGGGACTCGGTGTGAGTTAGGACACGGTCAGCGAGCACAGGGGGTGATGGGTGAGTGGGACTGGGTATGAGTTAGGACACGGTCAGTGAGCACAGGGGGTGATGGGTGAGCGGGACTGGGTGTGAGTTAGGACACGGTCCATGAACACAGGGGGTGATGGGTGAGCGGGACTCGGTGTGAGTTAGGACACGGTCAGCGAGCACAGGGGGTGATGGGTGAGTGGGACTGGGTGTGAGTTAGGACACGGGGCAGTGAGCACGGGCTGATGGGTGAGTGGGACTGGGTGTGAGTTAGGACACGGGGCAGTGAGCACAGCGGGTGATGGGTGAGTGGGACTGGGTGTGAGTTAAGACACGGGGCAGTGAGCACAGGGGGTGATGGGTGAGCGGGACTGGGTGTGAGTTAGGACACGGGGCAGTGAGCACAGGGGGTGATGGGTGAGCGGGACTGGGTGTGAGTTAGGACACGGTCAGTGAGCACAGGGGGTGATGGGTGAGTGGGACTGGGTGTGAGTAAGGACAAGGGGCAGTGAACACAGGGGGTGATGGGTGAGCGGGACTGGGTGTGAGTTAGGACACGGGGCAGTGAGCACAGGGGTTGATGGGTGAGCGGGACTGGGTGTGAGTTAGGACATGGGGCAGTGAGCACAGAGGGTGATGGGTCAATGGGACTAGGTGTGAGTTAGGATAGGGGGTGATGGGGGAACGGGACTCGGTGTGAATTAGGACACGGGTCAGTGAGCACAGGGGGTGATGGGTGAGCGGGACTGGGTGTGAGTTAGGACACGGGGCAGTGAGCACAGGGGGTGATGGGTCAATGGGACTGGGTGTGAGTTAGGACACGGGGCAGTGAGCACAGAGGGTGATGGGTCAATGGGACTGGGTGTGAGTTAGGACAGGGGGTGATGGGGGAATGGGACTCGGTGTGAGTTAGGACACAGGCCAGTGAGCACAGGGAGTGATGGGTGAGCGGGACTGGGTGTGAGTTTGGACACGGTCAGCGAGCACAGGGGGTGATGGGTGAGCGGGACTAGGTGTGAGTTAGGACATGGTCAGTGAGCACAGGGGGTGATGGGTGAGCGGGACTGGGTGTGAATTAGGACACGGTCAGTGAGCACAGGGGGTGATGGGTGAGCTGGACTGGGTGCGAGTCAGGACACGGGGCAGTGAGCACAGGGGGTGATGGGTCAATGGGACTGGGTTTAAGTTAGGACACTGGGCAGTGAGCACAGGGGGTGATGGGTCAATGGGACTGGGTGTGAGTTAGGACACGGTCAGTGAGCACAGGGGGTGATGGGTGAGTGGGACTGGGTGTGAGTTAGGACACGGTCAGTGAGCACAGGGGGTGATGGGTGAGCTGGACTGGGTGCGAGTCAGGACACGGGGCAGTGAGCACAGGGGGTGATGGGTCAATGGGACTGGGTGTGAGTTAGGACACTGGGCAGTGAGCACAGGGGGTGATGGGTCAATGGGACTGGGTGTGAGTTAGGACACGGTCAGTGAGCACAGGGGGTGATGGGTGAGTGGGACTGGGTGTGAATTAGGACACGGTCAGTGAGCACAGGGGGTGATGGGTGAGCTGGACTGGGTGTGAGTAAGGACAAGGGGCAGTGAGCACAGCGGGTGATGGGTGAGTGGGACTGGGTGTGAGTTAGGACACGGTCAGTGAGCACAGGGGTTGATGGGTGAGCGGGACTGGGTGTGAGTTAGGACACGGGGCAGTGAGCACAGGGGTTGATGGGTGAGCGGGACTGGGTGTGAGTTAGGACACGGGGCAGTGAGCACAGGGGTTGATGGGTGAGCGGGACTCGGTGCGAGTTAGGACACGGGTCAGTGAGCACAGGGGGTGATGGGTGAGCGGGACTGGGTGTGAGTTAGGACACGGGGCAGTGAGCACAGGGGGTGATGGGTCAATGGGACTGGGTTTGAGTTAGGACACGGGGCAGTGAGCACAGAGGGTGATAGATCAATGGGACTGGGTGTGAGTTAGGACAAGGGGTGATGGGGGAATGGGACTCGGTGTGAGTTAGGACACGAGTCAGTGAGAACAGGGGGTGATGGGTGAGCGGGACTGGGTGCAAGTTAGGACACGGTCAGTGAGCACAGGGGGTGATGGGTGAGTGGGACTGGGTGCAAGTTAGGACACGGTCAGTGAGCACAGGGGGTGATGGGTGAGTGGGACTGGGTGTGAGTTAGGACACGGGTCAGTGAGCACAGGGGGTGATGGGTGAGTGGGACTGGGTGTGAGTTAGGACACGGGGCAGTGAGCACAGGGGGTGATGGGTGAGTGGGACTGGGTGTGAGTTAGGATACGGTCAGTGAGCACAGGGGGTGATGGGTGAGTGGGACTGGGTGCGAGTTAGGACACGGGGCAGTGAGCACAGGGGGTGATGGGTGAGCGGGACTCGGTGTGAGTTAGGACACGGTCAGCGAGCACAGGGGGTGATGGGTGAGCGGGACTGGGTGTGAGTTAGGACACAGGGCAGTGAGCACAGGGGGTGATGGGTGAGCGGGACTCGGTGTGAGTTAGGACACGGTCAGCGAGCACAGGGGGTGATGGGTGAGTGGGACTGGGTATGAGTTAGGACACGGTCAGTGAGTACAGGGGGTGATGGGTGAGCGGGACTGGGTATGAGTTAGGACACGGTCCATGAGCACAGGGGGTGATGGGTGAGCGGGACTCGGTGTGAGTTAGGACACGGTCAGCGAGCACAGGGGGTGACGGCTGAGTGGGACTGGGTGTGAGTTAGGACATGGGGCAGTGAGCACGGGGTGATGGGTGAGCTGGACTGGGTGTGAGTTAGGACACGGGGCAGTGAGCACAGGGGGTGATGGGTGAGCGGGACTGGGTGTGAGTTAGGACACGGTCAGTGAGCACAGGGGGTGATGGGTGAGTGGGACTGGGTGCGAGTTAGGACACGGGGCAGTGAGCACAGGGGATGATGGGTGAGCGGGACTCGGTGTGAGTTAGGACAAGGTCAGCGAGCACAGGGGGTGATGGGTGAGCGGGACTGGGTGTGAGTTAGGACACAGGGCAGTGAGCACAGGGGGTGATGGGTGAGCGGGACTCGGTGTGAGTTAGGACACGGTCAGCGAGCACAGGGGGTGATGGGTGAGTGGGACTGGGTATGAGTTAGGACACGGTCAGTGAGCACAGGGGGTGATGGGTGAGCGGGACTGGGTGTGAGTTAGGACACGGTCCATGAACACAGGGGGTGATGGGTGAGCGGGACTCGGTGTGAGTTAGGACACGGTCAGCGAGCACAGGGGGTGATGGGTGAGTGGGACTGGGTGTGAGTTAGGACACGGGGCAGTGAGCACGGGCTGATGGGTGAGTGGGACTGGGTGTGAGTTAGGACACGGGGCAGTGAGCACAGCGGGTGATGGGTGAGTGGGACTGGGTGTGAGTTAAGACACGGGGCAGTGAGCACAGGGGGTGATGGGTGAGCGGGACTGGGTGTGAGTTAGGACACGGGGCAGTGAGCACAGGGGGTGATGGGTGAGCGGGACTGGGTGTGAGTTAGGACACGGTCAGTGAGCACAGGGGGTGATGGGTGAGTGGGACTGGGTGTGAGTAAGGACAAGGGGCAGTGAACACAGGGGGTGATGGGTGAGCGGGACTGGGTGTGAGTTAGGACACGGGGCAGTGAGCACAGGGGTTGATGGGTGAGCGGGACTGGGTGTGAGTTAGGACATGGGGCAGTGAGCACAGAGGGTGATGGGTCAATGGGACTAGGTGTGAGTTAGGATAGGGGGTGATGGGGGAACGGGACTCGGTGTGAATTAGGACACGGGTCAGTGAGCACAGGGGGTGATGGGTGAGCGGGACTGGGTGTGAGTTAGGACACGGGGCAGTGAGCACAGGGGGTGATGGGTCAATGGGACTGGGTGTGAGTTAGGACACGGGGCAGTGAGCACAGAGGGTGATGGGTCAATGGGACTGGGTGTGAGTTAGGACAGGGGGTGATGGGGGAATGGGACTCGGTGTGAGTTAGGACACAGGCCAGTGAGCACAGGGAGTGATGGGTGAGCGGGACTGGGTGTGAGTTTGGACACGGTCAGCGAGCACAGGGGGTGATGGGTGAGCGGGACTAGGTGTGAGTTAGGACATGGTCAGTGAGCACAGGGGGTGATGGGTGAGCGGGACTGGGTGTGAATTAGGACACGGTCAGTGAGCACAGGGGGTGATGGGTGAGCTGGACTGGGTGCGAGTCAGGACACGGGGCAGTGAGCACAGGGGGTGATGGGTCAATGGGACTGGGTTTAAGTTAGGACACTGGGCAGTGAGCACAGGGGGTGATGGGTCAATGGGACTGGGTGTGAGTTAGGACACGGTCAGTGAGCACAGGGGGTGATGGGTGAGTGGGACTGGGTGTGAGTTAGGACACGGTCAGTGAGCACAGGGGGTGATGGGTGAGCTGGACTGGGTGCGAGTCAGGACACGGGGCAGTGAGCACAGGGGGTGATGGGTCAATGGGACTGGGTGTGAGTTAGGACACTGGGCAGTGAGCACAGGGGGTGATGGGTCAATGGGACTGGGTGTGAGTTAGGACACGGTCAGTGAGCACAGGGGGTGATGGGTGAGTGGGACTGGGTGTGAATTAGGACACGGTCAGTGAGCACAGGGGGTGATGGGTGAGCTGGACTGGGTGTGAGTAAGGACAAGGGGCAGTGAGCACAGCGGGTGATGGGTGAGTGGGACTGGGTGTGAGTTAGGACACGGTCAGTGAGCACAGGGGTTGATGGGTGAGCGGGACTGGGTGTGAGTTAGGACACGGGGCAGTGAGCACAGGGGTTGATGGGTGAGCGGGACTGGGTGTGAGTTAGGACACGGGGCAGTGAGCACAGGGGTTGATGGGTGAGCGGGACTCGGTGCGAGTTAGGACACGGGTCAGTGAGCACAGGGGGTGATGGGTGAGCGGGACTGGGTGTGAGTTAGGACACGGGGCAGTGAGCACAGGGGGTGATGGGTCAATGGGACTGGGTTTGAGTTAGGACACGGGGCAGTGAGCACAGAGGGTGATAGATCAATGGGACTGGGTGTGAGTTAGGACAAGGGGTGATGGGGGAATGGGACTCGGTGTGAGTTAGGACACGAGTCAGTGAGAACAGGGGGTGATGGGTGAGCGGGACTGGGTGCAAGTTAGGACACGGTCAGTGAGCACAGGGGGTGATGGGTGAGTGGGACTGGGTGCAAGTTAGGACACGGTCAGTGAGCACAGGGGGTGATGGGTGAGTGGGACTGGGTGTGAGTTAGGACACGGTCAGTGAGCACAGGGGGTGATGGGTGAGTGGGACTGGGTGCAAGTTAGGACACGGTCAGTGAGCACAGGGGGTGATGGGTGAGTGGGACTGGGTGTGAGTTAGGACACAGGCCAGTGAGCACAGTGGGTGATGGGTGAGTGGGACTGGGTGTGAGTTAGGACACGGGGCAGTGAGCACAGGGGGTGATGGGTGAGTGGGACTGGGTGTGAGTTAGGATACGGTCAGTGAGCACAGGGGGTGATGGGTGAGTGGGACTGGGTGCGAGTTAGGACACGGTCAGTGAGCACAGGGGGTGATGGGTGAGCTGGACTGGGTGTGAGTAAGGACAAGGGGCAGTGAGCACAGCGGGTGATGGGTGAGTGGGACTGGGTGTGAGTTAGGACACGGTCAGTGAGCACAGGGGTTGATGGGTGAGCGGGACTGGGTGTGAGTTAGGACACGGGGCAGTGAGCACAGGGGTTGATGGGTGAGCGGGACTGGGTGTGAGTTAGGACACGGGGCAGTGAGCACAGGGGTTGATGGGTGAGCGGGACTCGGTGCGAGTTAGGACACGGGTCAGTGAGCACAGGGGGTGATGGGTGAGCGGGACTGGGTGTGAGTTAGGACACGGGGCAGTGAGCACAGGGGGTGATGGGTCAATGGGACTGGGTTTGAGTTAGGACACGGGGCAGTGAGCACAGAGGGTGATAGATCAATGGGACTGGGTGTGAGTTAGGACAGGGGGTGATGGGGGAATGGGACTCGGTGTGAGTTAGGACACGAGTCAGTGAGAACAGGGGGTGATGGGTGAGCGGGACTGGGTGCAAGTTAGGACACGGTCAGTGAGCACAGGGGGTGATGGGTGAGTGGGACTGGGTGCAAGTTAGGACACGGTCAGTGAGCACAGGGGGTGATGGGTGAGTGGGACTGGGTGTGAGTTAGGACACGGTCAGTGAGCACAGGGGGTGATGGGTGAGTGGGACTGGGTGCAAGTTAGGACACGGTCAGTGAGCACAGGGGGTGATGGGTGAGCGGGACTGGGTGTGAGTTAGGACACAGGCCAGTGAGCACAGTGGGTGATGGGTGAGTGGGACTGGGTGTGAGTTAGGACACGGGGCAGTGAGCACAGGGGGTGATGGGTGAGTGGGACTGGGTGTGAGTTAGGATACGGTCAGTGAGCACAGGGGGTGATGGGTGAGTGGGACTGGGTGCGAGTTAGGACACGGGGCAGTGAGCACAGGGGGTGATGGGTGAGCGGGACTCGGTGTGAGTTAGGACACGGTCAGCGAGCACAGGGGGTGATGGGTGAGTGGGACTGGGTATGAGTTAGGACACGGTCAGTGAGTACAGGGGGTGATGGGTGAGCGGGACTGGGTGTGAGTTAGGACACGGTCCATGAACACAGGGGGTGATGGGTGAGCGGGACTCGGTGTGAGTTAGGACACGGTCAGCGAGCACAGGGGGTGATGGGTGAGTGGGACTGGGTGTGAGTTAGTACACGGGGCAGTGAGCACGGGCTGATGGGTGAGTGGGACTGGGTGTGAGTTAGGACACGGGGCAGTGAGCACAGCGGGTGATGGGTGAGTGGGACTGGGTGTGAGTTAAGACACGGGGCAGTGAGCACAGGGGGTGATGGGTGAGCGGGACTGGGTGTGAGTTAGGACACGGGGCAGTGAGCACAGGGGGTGATGGGTGAGCGGGACTGGGTGTGAGTTAGGACACGGTCAGTGAGCACAGGGGGTGATGGGTGAGTGGGACTGGGTGTGAGTAAGGACAAGGGGCAGTGAACACAGGGGGTGATGGGTGAGCGGGACTGGGTGTGAGTTAGGACACGGGGCAGTGAGCACAGGGGTTGATGGGTGAGCGGGACTGGGTGTGAGTTAGGACATGGGGCAGTGAGCACAGAGGGTGATGGGTCAATGGGACTAGGTGTGAGTTAGGATAGGGGGTGATGGGGGAACGGGACTCGGTGTGAATTAGGACACGGGTCAGTGAGCACAGGGGGTGATGGGTGAGCGGGACTGGGTGTGAGTTAGGACACGGGGCAGTGAGCACAGGGGGTGATGGGTCAATGGGACTGGGTGTGAGTTAGGACACGGGGCAGTGAGCACAGAGGGTGATGGGTCAATGGGACTGGGTGTGAGTTAGGACAGGGGGTGATGGGGGAATGGGACTCGGTGTGAGTTAGGACACAGGCCAGTGAGCACAGTGGGTGATGGGTGAGTGGGACTGGGTGTGAGTTAGGACACGGGGCAGTGAGCACAGGAGGTGATGGGTGAGTGGGACTGGGTGTGAGTTAGGACACGGTCAGTGAGAACAGGGGGTGATGGGTGAGCGGGACTGGGTGTGAGTTAGGACACGGTCAGTGAGCACAGGGGGTGATGGGTGAGTGGGACTGGGTGCGAGTTAGGACACGGGGCAGTGAGCACAGGGAGTGATGGGTGAGCGGGACTGGGTGTGAGTTTGGACACGGTCAGCGAGCACAGGGGGTGATGGGTGAGCGGGACTAGGTGTGAGTTAGGACATGGTCAGTGAGCACAGGGGGTGATGGGTGAGCGGGACTGGGTGTGAATTAGGACACGGTCAGTGAGCACAGGGGGTGATGGGTGAGCTGGACTGGGTGCGAGTCAGGACACGGGGCAGTGAGCACAGGGGGTGATGGGTCAATGGGACTGGGTTTAAGTTAGGACACTGGGCAGTGAGCACAGGGGGTGATGGGTCAATGGGACTGGGTGTGAGTTAGGACACGGTCAGTGAGCACAGGGGGTGATGGGTGAGTGGGACTGGGTGTGAGTTAGGACACGGTCAGTGAGCACAGGGGGTGATGGGTGAGCTGGACTGGGTGCGAGTCAGGACACGGGGCAGTGAGCACAGGGGGTGATGGGTCAATGGGACTGGGTGTGAGTTAGGACACTGGGCAGTGAGCACAGGGGGTGATGGGTCAATGGGACTGGGTGTGAGTTAGGACACGGTCAGTGAGCACAGGGGGTGATGGGTGAGTGGGACTGGGTGTGAGTTAGGACACGGTCAGTGAGCACAGGGGGTGATGGGTGAGCTGGACTGGGTGTGAGTAAGGACAAGGGGCAGTGAGCACAGCGGGTGATGGGTGAGTGGGACTGGGTGTGAGTTAGGACACGGTCAGTGAGCACAGGGGTTGATGGGTGAGCGGGACTGGGTGTGAGTTAGGACACGGGGCAGTGAGCACAGGGGTTGATGGGTGAGCGGGACTGGGTGTGAGTTAGGACACGGGGCAGTGAGCACAGGGGTTGATGGGTGAGCGGGACTCGGTGCGAGTTAGGACACGGGTCAGTGAGCACAGGGGGTGATGGGTGAGCGGGACTGGGTGTGAGTTAGGACACGGGGCAGTGAGCACAGGGGGTGATGGGTCAATGGGACTGGGTTTGAGTTAGGACACGGGGCAGTGAGCACAGAGGGTGATAGATCAATGGGACTGGGTGTGAGTTAGGACAGGGGGTGATGGGGGAATGGGACTCGGTGTGAGTTAGGACACGAGTCAGTGAGAACAGGGGGTGATGGGTGAGCGGGACTGGGTGCAAGTTAGGACACGGTCAGTGAGCACAGGGGGTGATGGGTGAGTGGGACTGGGTGCAAGTTAGGACACGGTCAGTGAGCACAGGGGGTGATGGGTGAGTGGGACTGGGTGTGAGTTAGGACACGGTCAGTGAGCACAGGGGGTGATGGGTGAGTGGGACTGGGTGCAAGTTAGGACACGGTCAGTGAGCACAGGGGGTGATGGGTGAGTGGGACTGGGTGTGAGTTAGGACACAGGCCAGTGAGCACAGTGGGTGATGGGTGAGTGGGACTGGGTGTGAGTTAGGACACGGGGCAGTGAGCACAGGGGGTGATGGGTGAGTGGGACTGGGTGTGAGTTAGGATACGGTCAGTGAGCACAGGGGGTGATGGGTGAGTGGGACTGGGTGCGAGTTAGGACACGGGGCAGTGAGCACAGGGGGTGATGGGTGAGCGGGACTCGGTGTGAGTTAGGACACGGTCAGCGAGCACAGGGGGTGATGGGTGAGTGGGACTGGGTATGAGTTAGGACACGGTCAGTGAGTACAGGGGGTGATGGGTGAGCGGGACTGGGTATGAGTTAGGACACGGTCCATGAGCACAGGGGGTGATGGGTGAGCGGGACTCGGTGTGAGTTAGGACACGGTCAGCGAGCACAGGGGGTGATGGGTGAGCGGGACTGGGTGTGAGTTAGGACACGGTCAGTGAGCACAGGGGGTGATGGGTGAGTGGGACTGGGTGTGAGTAAGGACAAGGGGCAGTGAACACAGGGGGTGATGGGTGAGCGGGACTGGGTGTGAGTTAGGACACGGGGCAGTGAGCACAGGGGTTGATGGGTGAGCGGGACTGGGTGTGAGTTAGGACATGGGGCAGTGAGCACAGAGGGTGATGGGTCAATGGGACTAGGTGTGAGTTAGGATAGGGGGTGATGGGGGAACGGGACTCGGTGTGAATTAGGACACGGGTCAGTGAGCACAGGGGGTGATGGGTGAGCGGGACTGGGTGTGAGTTAGGACACGGGGCAGTGAGCACAGGGGGTGATGGGTCAATGGGACTGGGTGTGAGTTAGGACACGGGGCAGTGAGCACAGAGGGTGATGGGTCAATGGGACTGGGTGTGAGTTAGGACAGGGGGTGATGGGGGAATGGGACTCGGTGTGAGTTAGGACACAGGCCAGTGAGCACAGTGGGTGATGGGTGAGTGGGACTGGGTGTGAGTTAGGACACGGGGCAGTGAGCACAGGAGGTGATGGGTGAGTGGGACTGGGTGTGAGTTAGGACACGGTCAGTGAGAACAGGGGGTGATGGGTGAGCGGGACTGGGTGTGAGTTAGGACACGGTCAGTGAGCACAGGGGGTGATGGGTGAGTGGGACTGGGTGCGAGTTAGGACACGGGGCAGTGAGCACAGGGAGTGATGGGTGAGCGGGACTGGGTGTGAGTTTGGACACGGTCAGCGAGCACAGGGGGTGATGGGTGAGCGGGACTAGGTGTGAGTTAGGACATGGTCAGTGAGCACAGGGGGTGATGGGTGAGCGGGACTGGGTGTGAATTAGGACACGGTCAGTGAGCACAGGGGGTGATGGGTGAGCTGGACTGGGTGCGAGTCAGGACACGGGGCAGTGAGCACAGGGGGTGATGGGTCAATGGGACTGGGTTTAAGTTAGGACACTGGGCAGTGAGCACAGGGGGTGATGGGTCAATGGGACTGGGTGTGAGTTAGGACACGGTCAGTGAGCACAGGGGGTGATGGGTGAGTGGGACTGGGTGTGAGTTAGGACACGGTCAGTGAGCACAGGGGGTGATGGGTGAGCTGGACTGGGTGCGAGTCAGGACACGGGGCAGTGAGCACAGGGGGTGATGGGTCAATGGGACTGGGTGTGAGTTAGGACACTGGGCAGTGAGCACAGGGGGTGATGGGTCAATGGGACTGGGTGTGAGTTAGGACACGGTCAGTGAGCACAGGGGGTGATGGGTGAGTGGGACTGGGTGTGAGTTAGGACACGGTCAGTGAGCACAGGGGGTGATGGGTGAGCTGGACTGGGTGTGAGTAAGGACAAGGGGCAGTGAGCACAGCGGGTGATGGGTGAGTGGGACTGGGTGTGAGTTAGGACACGGTCAGTGAGCACAGGGGTTGATGGGTGAGCGGGACTGGGTGTGAGTTAGGACACGGGGCAGTGAGCACAGGGGTTGATGGGTGAGCGGGACTGGGTGTGAGTTAGGACACGGGGCAGTGAGCACAGGGGTTGATGGGTGAGCGGGACTCGGTGCGAGTTAGGACACGGGTCAGTGAGCACAGGGGGTGATGGGTGAGCGGGACTGGGTGTGAGTTAGGACACGGGGCAGTGAGCACAGGGGGTGATGGGTCAATGGGACTGGGTTTGAGTTAGGACACGGGGCAGTGAGCACAGAGGGTGATAGATCAATGGGACTGGGTGTGAGTTAGGACAGGGGGTGATGGGGGAATGGGACTCGGTGTGAGTTAGGACACGAGTCAGTGAGAACAGGGGGTGATGGGTGAGCGGGACTGGGTGCAAGTTAGGACACGGTCAGTGAGCACAGGGGGTGATGGGTGAGTGGGACTGGGTGCAAGTTAGGACACGGTCAGTGAGCACAGGGGGTGATGGGTGAGTGGGACTGGGTGTGAGTTAGGACACGGTCAGTGAGCACAGGGGGTGATGGGTGAGTGGGACTGGGTGCAAGTTAGGACACGGTCAGTGAGCACAGGGGGTGATGGGTGAGTGGGACTGGGTGTGAGTTAGGACACAGGCCAGTGAGCACAGTGGGTGATGGGTGAGTGGGACTGGGTGTGAGTTAGGACACGGGGCAGTGAGCACAGGGGGTGATGGGTGAGTGGGACTGGGTGTGAGTTAGGATACGGTCAGTGAGCACAGGGGGTGATGGGTGAGTGGGACTGGGTGCGAGTTAGGACACGGGGCAGTGAGCACAGGGGGTGATGGGTGAGCGGGACTCGGTGTGAGTTAGGACACGGTCAGCGAGCACAGGGGGTGATGGGTGAGTGGGACTGGGTATGAGTTAGGACACGGTCAGTGAGTACAGGGGGTGATGGGTGAGCGGGACTGGGTATGAGTTAGGACACGGTCCATGAGCACAGGGGGTGATGGGTGAGCGGGACTCGGTGTGAGTTAGGACACGGTCAGCGAGCACAGGGGGTGACGGCTGAGTGGGACTGGGTGTGAGTTAGGACATGGGGCAGTGAGCACGGGGTGATGGGTGAGCTGGACTGGGTGTGAGTTAGGACACGGGGCAGTGAGCACAGGGGGTGATGGGTGAGCGGGACTGGGTGTGAGTTAGGACACGGTCAGTGAGCACAGGGGGTGATGGGTGAGTGGGACTGGGTGCAAGTTAGGACACGGTCAGTGAGCACAGGGGGTGATGGGTGAGTGGGACTGGGTGTGAGTTAGGACACGGTCAGTGAGCACAGGGGGTGATGGGTGAGTGGGACTGGGTGCAAGTTAGGACACGGTCAGTGAGCACAGGGGGTGATGGGTGAGCGGGACTCGGTGTGAGTTAGGACACGGTCAGCGAGCACAGGGGGTGATGGGTGAGTGGGACTGGGTATGAGTTAGGACACGGTCAGTGAGTACAGGGGGTGATGGGTGAGCGGGACTGGGTATGAGTTAGGACACGGTCCATGAGCACAGGGGGTGATGGGTGAGCGGGACTCGGTGTGAGTTAGGACACGGTCAGCGAGCACAGGGGGTGACGGCTGAGTGGGACTGGGTGTGAGTTAGGACATGGGGCAGTGAGCACGGGGTGATGGGTGAGCTGGACTGGGTGTGGGTTAGGACACGGGGCAGTGAGCACAGGGGGTGATGGGTGAGCGGGACTGGGTGTGAGTTAGGACACGGTCAGTGAGCACAGGGGGTGATGGGTGAGTGGGACTGGGTGCGAGTTAGGACACGGGGCAGTGAGCACAGGGGATGATGGGTGAGCGGGACTCGGTGTGAGTTAGGACAAGGTCAGCGAGCACAGGGGGTGATGGGTGAGCGGGACTGGGTGTGAGTTAGGACACAGGGCAGTGAGCACAGGGGGTGATGGGTGAGCGGGACTCGGTGTGAGTTAGGACACGGTCAGCGAGCACAGGGGTTGATGGGTGAGTGGGACTGGGTATGAGTTCGGACACGGTCAGTGAGCACAGGGGGTGATGGGTGAGCGGGACTGGGTGTGAGTTAGGACACGGTCCATGAACACAGGGGGTGATGGGTGAGCGGGACTCGGTGTGAGTTAGGACACGGTCAGCGAGCACAGGGGGTGATGGGTGAGTGGGACTGGGTGTGAGTTAGGACACGGGGCAGTGAGCACGGGCTGATGGGTGAGTGGGACTGGGTGTGAGTTAGGACACGGGGCAGTGAGCACAGCGGGTGATGGGTGAGTGGGACTCGGTGTGAGTTAGGACACGGTCAGCGAGCACAGGGGGTGATGGGTGAGTGGGACTGGGTATGAGTTAGGACACGGTCAGTGAGCACAGGGGGTGATGGGTGAGTGGGACTGGGTGTGAGTTAGGACACGGTCAGTGAGCACAGGGGGTGATGGGTGAGCTGGACTGGGTGTGAGTAAGGACAAGGGGCAGTGAGCACAGCGGGTGATGGGTGAGCGGGACTGGGTGTGAGTTAGGACACGGGGCAGTGAGCACAGGGGTTGATGGGTGAGCGGGACTGGGTGTGAGTTAGGACACGGGGCAGTGAGCACAGGGGTTGATGGGTGAGCGGGACTCGGTGCGAGTTAGGACACGGGTCAGTGAGCACAGGGGGTGATGGGTGAGCGGGACTGGGTGTGAGTTAGGACACGGGGCAGTGAGCACAGGGGGTGATGGGTCAATGGGACTGGGTTTGAGTTAGGACACGGGGCAGTGAGCACAGAGGGTGATAGATCAATGGGACTGGGTGTGAGTTAGGACAGGGGGTGATGGGGGAATGGGACTCGGTGTGAGTTAGGACACGAGTCAGTGAGAACAGGGGGTGATGGGTGAGCGGGACTGGGTGCAAGTTAGGACACGGTCAGTGAGCACAGGGGGTGATGGGTGAGTGGGACTGGGTGCAAGTTAGGACACGGTCAGTGAGCACAGGGGGTGATGGGTGAGTGGGACTGGGTGTGAGTTAGGACACGGTCAGTGAGCACAGGGGGTGATGGGTGAGTGGGACTGGGTGCAAGTTAGGACACGGTCAGTGAGCACAGGGGGTGATGGGTGAGTGGGACTGGGTGTGAGTTAGGACACAGGCCAGTGAGCACAGTGGGTGATGGGTGAGTGGGACTGGGTGTGAGTTAGGACACGGGGCAGTGAGCACAGGGGGTGATGGGTGAGTGGGACTGGGTGTGAGTTAGGATACGGTCAGTGAGCACAGGGGGTGATGGGTGAGTGGGACTGGGTGCGAGTTAGGACACGGGGCAGTGAGCACAGGGGGTGATGGGTGAGCGGGACTCGGTGTGAGTTAGGACACGGTCAGCGAGCACAGGGGGTGATGGGTGAGTGGGACTGGGTATGAGTTAGGACACGGTCAGTGAGTACAGGGGGTGATGGGTGAGCGGGACTGGGTATGAGTTAGCACACGGTCCATGAGCACAGGGGGTGATGGGTGAGCGGGACTCGGTGTGAGTTAGGACACGGTCAGCGAGCACAGGGGGTGACGGCTGAGTGGGACTGGGTGTGAGTTAGGACATGGGGCAGTGAGCACGGGGTGATGGGTGAGCTGGACTGGGTGTGAGTTAGGACACGGGGCAGTGAGCACAGGGGGTGATGGGTGAGCGGGACTGGGTGTGAGTTAGGACACGGTCAGTGAGCACAGGGGGTGATGGGTGAGTGGGACTGGGTGCGAGTTAGGACACGGGGCAGTGAGCACAGGGGATGATGGGTGAGCGGGACTCGGTGTGAGTTAGGACAAGGTCAGCGAGCACAGTGGGTGATGGGTGAGCGGGACTGGGTGTGAGTTAGGACACAGGGCAGTGAGCACAGGGGGTGATGGGTGAGCGGGACTCGGTGTGAGTTAGGACACGGTCAGCGAGCACAGGGGGTGATGGGTGAGTGGGACTGGGTATGAGTTAGGACACGGTCAGTGAGCACAGGGGGTGATGGGTGAGCGGGACTGGGTGTGAGTTAGGACACGGTCCATGAACACAGGGGGTGATGGGTGAGCGGGACTCGGTGTGAGTTAGGACACGGTCAGCGAGCACAGGGGGTGATGGGTGAGTGGGACTGGGTGTGAGTTAGGACACGGGGCAGTGAGCACGGGCTGATGGGTGAGTGGGACTGGGTGTGAGTTAGGACACGGGGCAGTGAGCACAGCGGGTGATGGGTGAGCGGGACTGGGTGTGAGTTAGGACACGGTCAGTGAGCACAGGGGGTGATGGGTGAGTGGGACTGGGTGTGAGTAAGGACAAGGGGCAGTGAACACAGGGGGTGATGGGTGAGCGGGACTGGGTGTGAGTTCGGACACGAGGCAGTGAGCACAGGGGTTGATGGGTGAGCGGGACTGGGTGTGAGTTAGGACATGGGCAGTGAGCACAGAGGGTGATGGGTCAATGGGACTAGGTGTGAGTTAGGATAGGGGGTGATGGGGGAACGGGACTCGGTGTGAATTAGGACACGGGTCAGTGAGCACAGGGGGTGATGGGTGAGCGGGACTGGGTGTGAGTTAGGACACGGGGCAGTGAGCACAGGGGGTGATGGGTCAATGGGACTGGGTGTGAGTTAGGACACGGGGCAGTGAGCACAGAGGGTGATGGGTCAATGGGACTGGGTGTGAGTTAGGACAGGGGGTGATGGGGGAATGGGACTCGGTGTGAGTTAGGACACAGGCCAGTGAGCACAGTGGGTGATGGGTGAGTGGGACTGGGTGTGAGTTAGGACACGGGGCAGTGAGCACAGGGGGTGATGGGTGAGTGGGACTGGGTGTGAGTTAGGACACGGTCAGTGAGAACAGGGGGTGATGGGTGAGCGGGACTGGGTGTGAGTTAGGACACGGTCAGTGAGCACAGGGGGTGATGGGTGAGTGGGACTGGGTGCGAGTTAGGACACGGGGCAGTGAGCACAGGGAGTGATGGGTGAGCGGGACTGGGTGTGAGTTTGGACACGGTCAGCGAGCACAGGGGGTGATGGGTGAGCGGGACTAGGTGTGAGTTAGGACATGGTCAGTGAGCACAGGGGGTGATGGGTGAGCGGGACTGGGTGTGAATTAGGACACGGTCAGTGAGCACAGGGGGTGATGGGTGAGCTGGACTGGGTGCGAGTCAGGACACGGGGCAGTGAGCACAGGGGGTGATGGGTCAATGGGACTGGGTTTAAGTTAGGACACTGGGCAGTGAGCACAGGGGGTGATGGGTCAATGGGACTGGGTGTGAGTTAGGACACGGTCAGTGAGCACAGGGGGTGATGGGTGAGTGGGACTGGGTGTGAGTTAGGACACGGTCAGTGAGCACAGGGGGTGATGGGTGAGCTGGACTGGGTGCGAGTCAGGACACGGGGCAGTGAGCACAGGGGGTGATGGGTCAATGGGACTGGGTGTGAGTTAGGACACTGGGCAGTGAGCACAGGGGGTGATGGGTCAATGGGACTGGGTGTGAGTTAGGACACGGTCAGTGAGCACAGGGGGTGATGGGTGAGTGGGACTGGGTGTGAGTTAGGACACGGTCAGTGAGCACAGGGGGTGATGGGTGAGCTGGACTGGGTGTGAGTAAGGACAAGGGGCAGTGAGCACAGCGGGTGATGGGTGAGCGGGACTGGGTGTGAGTTAGGACACGGGGCAGTGAGCACAGGGGTTGATGGGTGAGCGGGACTGGGTGTGAGTTAGGACACGGGGCAGTGAGCACAGGGGTTGATGGGTGAGCGGGACTCGGTGCGAGTTAGGACACGGGTCAGTGAGCACAGGGGGTGATGGGTGAGCGGGACTGGGTGTGAGTTAGGACACGGGGCAGTGAGCACAGGGGGTGATGGGTCAATGGGACTGGGTTTGAGTTAGGACACGGGGCAGTGAGCACAGAGGGTGATAGATCAATGGGACTGGGTGTGAGTTAGGACAGGGGGTGATGGGGGAATGGGACTCGGTGTGAGTTAGGACACGAGTCAGTGAGAACAGGGGGTGATGGGTGAGCGTGACTGGGTGTGAGTTAGGACATGGTCAGTGAGCACAGGGGGTGATGGGTGAGTGGGACTGGGTGCAAGTTAGGACACGGTCAGTGAGCACAGGGGGTGATGGGTGAGTGGGACTGGGTGTGAGTTAGGACACAGGCCAGTGAGCACAGTGGGTGATGGGTGAGTGGGACTGGGTGTGAGTTAGGACACGGGGCAGTGAGCACAGGGGGTGATGGGTGAGTGGGACTGGGTGTGAGTTAGGATACGGTCAGTGAGCACAGGGGGTGATGGGTGAGTGGGACTGGGTGCGAGTTAGGACACGGGGCAGTGAGCACAGGGGGTGATGGGTGAGCGGGACTCGGTGTGAGTTAGGACACGGTCAGCGAGCACAGGGGGTGATGGGTGAGCGGGACTGGGTGTGAGTTAGGACACAGGGCAGTGAGCACAGGGGGTGATGGGTGAGCGGGACTGGGTATGAGTTAGGACACGGTCCATGAGCACAGGGGGTGATGGGTGAGCGGGACTCGGTGTGAGTTAGGACACGGTCAGCGAGCACAGGGGGTGACGGCTGAGTGGGACTGGGTGTGAGTTAGGACATGGGGCAGTGAGCACAGGGGGTGATGGGTGAGTGGGACTGGGTGTGAGTTAGGACACGGGGCAGTGAGCACAGGGGGTGATGGGTGAGCGGGACTGGGTGTGAGTTAGGACACGGGGCAGTGAGCACAGGGGGTGATGGGTGAGCGGGACTGGGTGTGAGTTAGGACACGGGGCAGTGAGCACAGGGGGTGATGGGTGAGCGGGACTGGATGTGAGTTAGGACACGGGGCAGTGAGCACAGGGGGTGATGGGTGAGCGGGACTGGGTGTGAGTTAGGACACAGGGCAGTGAGCACAGGGGGTGATGGGTGAGTGGGACTGGGTGTGAGTTAGGACACAGGGCAGTGAGCACAGCGGGTGATGGGTGAGTGGGACTGGGTGTGAGTTAGGACACGGGGCAGTGAGCACACGGGGTACTGGGTGTGAGTTAGGACACGGTCAGTGAGCACAGGGGGTGATGGGTGAGTGGGACTGGGTGTGAGTTAGGACACAGGGCAGTGAGCACAGGGGGTGATGGGTGAGTGGGACTGGGTGTGAGTTAGGACACGGGGCAGTGAGCACAGGGGGTGATGGGTGAGTGGGACTGGGTGTGAGTTAGGACACTGGGCAGTGAGCACAGCGGGTGATGGGTGAGCGGGACTGGGTGTGAGTTAGGACACGGTCAGTGAGCACAGGGGGTGATGGGTGAGCGGGACTGGGTGTGAGTTAGGACACGGGGCAGTGAGCACAGGGGGTGATGGGTCAATGGGACTGGGTGTGAGTTAGGACACGGGGCAGTGAGCACAGAGGGTGATGGGTCAATGGGACTGGGTGTGAGTTAGGACAGGGGTTGATGGGGGAACGGGACTCAGTGTGAGTTAGGACACGGTCAGTGAGCACAGCGGGTGATGGGTAAGTGGGACTGGGTGCAAGTTAGGACACGGTCAGTGAGCACAGGGGGTAATGGGTGAGTGGGACTGGGTGTGAGTTAGGACACAGGCCAGTGAGCACAGTGGGTGATGGGTGAGTGGGACTGGGTGTGAGTTAGGACACGGGGCAGTGAGCACAGGGGGTGATGGGTGAGTGGGACTCGGTGTGAGTTAGGACACGGTCAGCGAGCACAGGGGGTGATGGGTGAGTGGGACTGGGTATGAGTTAGGACACGGTCAGTGAGCACAGGGGGTGATGGGTGAGCGGGACTGGGTGTGAGTTAGGACACGATCCATGAGCACAGGGGGTGATGGGTGAGCGGGACTCGGTGTGAGTTAGGACACGGTCAGCGAGCACAGGGGGTGACGGCTGAGCGGGACTGGGTGTGAGTTAGGACACGGTCAGTGAGCACAGGGGGTGATGGGTGAGTGGGACTGGGTGTGAGTTAGGACACGGGGCAGCGAACACAAGGGGTGATGGGTGAGCGGGAATCGGTGCGAGTTAGGACACGGGGCAGTGAGTACAGGGGGTGATGGGTGAGCGGGACTGGGTGTGAGTTAGAACACGGTCAGTGAGCACAGGGGGTGAGAGAAAAAAGGAGGGAGAGAGAAAACAGGGAATTATAGACCGGTCAGCCTGACATCGGTAGTGGGTAAAATGATGGAATCAATTATTAAGGATGTCATAGCAGTGCATTTGGAAAGAGGTGACATGATAGGTCCAAGTCAGCATGGATTTGTGAAAGGGAAATCATGCTTGACAAATCTTCTGGAATTTTTTGAGGATGTTTCCAGTAGAGTGGACAAGGGAGAACCAGTTGATGTGGTATATTTGGACTTTCAGAAGGCGTTCGACAAGGTTCCACACAAGAGATTGATGTGCAAAGTTAGAGCACATGGGATTGGGGGTAGTGTGCTGACATGGATTGAGAACTGGTTGTCAGACAGGAAGCAAAGAGTGGGAGTAAATGGGTACTTTTCAGAATGGCAGGCAGTGACTAGTGGGGTACCGCAAGGTTCTGTGCTGGGGCCCCAGCTGTTTACACTGTACATTAATGATTTGGATGAGGGGATTAAATGTAGTATCTCCAAATTTGCGGATGACACTAAGTTGGGTGGCAGTGTGAGCTGCGAGGAGGATGCTGTGAGGCTGCAGAGCGACTTGGATAGGTTAGGTGAGTGGGCAAATGCATGGCAGATGAAGTATAATGTGGATAAATGTGAGGTTATCCACTTTGGTGGTAAAAACAGAGAGACAGACTATTATCTGAATGGTGACAGATTAGGAAAAGGGGAGGTGCAACGAGACCTGGGTGTCATGGTACATCAGTCATTGAAGGTTGGCATGCAGGTACAGCAGGCGGTTAAGAAAGCAAATGGCATGTTGGCCTTCATAGCGAGGGGATTTGAGTACAGGGGCAGGGAGATGTTCCTACAGTTGTACAGGGCCTTGGTGAGGCCACACCTGGAGTATTGTGTACAGTTTTGGTCTCCTAACCTGAGGAAGGACATTCTTGCTATTGAGGGAGTGCAGCGAAGGTTCACCAGACTGATTCCCGGGATGGCGGGACTGACCTATCAAGAAAGACTGGATCAACTGGGCTTGTATTCACTGGAGTTCAGAAGAATGAGAGGGGACCTCATAGAAACATTTAAAATTCTGACGGGGTTAGACAGGTTAGATGCAGGAAGAATGTTCCCAATGTTGGGGAAGTCCAGAACCAGAGGTCACAGTCTAAGGATAAGGGGTAAGCCATTTAGGACCGAGATGCGGAGGAACTTCTTCACCCAGAGAGTGATGAACCTGTGGAATTCTCTACCACAGAAAGTTGTTGAGGCCAATTCACTAAATATATTCAAAAAGGAGTTAGATGAGGTCCTTACTACTCGGGGGATCAAGGGGTATGGCTAGAAAGCAGGAATGGGGTACTGAAGTTGAATGTTCAGCCATGAACTCATTGAATGGCGGTGCAGGCTAGAAGGGCCGAATGGCCTACTCCTGCACCTATTTTCTATGTTTCTATGTTTCTATGTGATGGGTGAGCGGGACTCGGTGTGAGTTCAGATACGGTCAGCGAGCACAGGGGGTGATGGGTGAGTGGGACTGGGTGTGAGTTCGGACACGGTCAGTGAGCACAGGGGGTGATGGGTGAGCGGGACTTGGTGTGAGTTAGGACACGGGGCAGTGAGCACAGGGGGTGATGGGTGAGTGGGACTGGGTGTGAGCTCGGACACGGGGCAGCGAGCACGGGGTGATGGGTGAGCGGGACTCGGTGCGAGTTAGGACACGGGGCAGTGAGTACAAGGGGTGATGGGTGAGTGGGACTGGGTGTGAGTTAGGACACGGTCAGTGAGCACAGGGGGTGATGGGTGAGCGGGACTTGGTGTGAGTTAGGACACGGAGCAGTGAGCACAGGGGGTGATGGGTGAGTGGGACTGGGTGTGAGTTAGGACACGGGGCAGTGAGCACAGGGGGTGATGGGTGAGTTGGACTTGGTGCGAGTTAGGACACGGGGCAGTGAGCACAGGGGGTGATGGGTGAGTGGGACTGGGTGTGAGTTAGGACACGGTCAGTGAGCACGGGGTGATGGGTGAGCGGGACTTGGTGTGAGTTAGGACACGGGGCAGTGAGCACAGCGGGTGATGGGTGAGTGGGACTGGGTGTGAGTTAGGACACGGGGCAGTGAGCACAGGGGGTGATGGGTGAGTGGGACTTGGTGCGAGTTAGGACACGGGGCAGTGAGCACAGGGGGTGATGGGTGAGTAGGACTGGGTGTGAGTTAGGACACGGTCAGTGAGCACAGGGGGTGATGGGTGAGTGGGACTTGGTGTGAGTTAGGACACGGGGCAGTGAGCACAGGGGGTGATGGGTGAGCAGGACTGGGTGTGAGTTAGGACACGGGGCAGTGAGCACAGGGGGTGATGGGTGAGTAGGACTGGGTGTGAGTTAGGACACGGTCAGTGAGCACAGGGGGTGATGGGTGAGTGGGACTTGGTGTGAGTTAGGACACGGGGCAGTGAGCACAGGGGGTGATGGGTGAGTGGGACTGGGTGTGAATTAGGACACGGGGCAGTGAGCACAGGGGGTGATGGGTGAGTAGGACTGGGTGTGAGTTAGGACACGGTCAGTGAGCACAGGGGGTGATGGGTGAGTGGGACTTGGTGCGAGTTAGGACACGGGGCAGTGAGCACAGCGGGTGATGGGTGAGCGGGTCTGGGTGTGAGTTAGGACACGGGGCAGTGAGCACAGGAGGTGATGGGTGAGCGGGACTGGGTGTGAGTTAGGACACGGGGCAGTGAGCACAGCGGGTGATGGGTGAGTGAGACTCGGTGTGAATTAGGACACGGGGTCAGTGAGCACAGCGGGTGATGGGTGAGCGGGACTGGGTGTGAGTTAGGACACGGGGCAGTGAGCACAGAGGGTGATGGGTGAGTGGGACTGGGTGCGAATTAGGACACAGGGTCAGCGAGCACAGCAGGTGATGGGTGAGTGGGACTGGGTGTGAGTTAGGACACGGGGTCAGCGAGCACAGGGGGTGATGGGTGAGCGGGACTGGGTGTGAGTTAGGACACGGGGTCAGCAAGCACAGCGGGTGATGGGTGAGTGTGACTCGGTGTGAGTTAGGACACGGTCAGTGAGCACAGCGGGTGAAGGGTGAGCAGGACTGGGTGTGAGTTAGGACACGGTCAGTGAGCACAGCGGGTGAAGGGTGAGCAGGACTGGGTGTGAGTTAGGACACGGGACAGTGAGCACAGGGGATGATGGGTGAGCAGGACTGGGTGTGAGTTAGGACACGGGGCAGTGAGCACAGGGGGTGATGGGTGAGTGGGACTGGGTGTGAGTTAGGACACGGGACAGTGAGCACCGGGTGTGATGGGTGAGTGGGACTCGGTGTAAGTTAGGACACGGGACAGTGAGCACAGGGGGTGATGGGTGAGCAGGACTCTGTGCAAGTTAGGACACGGGACAGCGAGCACAGCGGGTGATGGGTGAATGGGACTTGGTGTAAGTTAGGACACGGGGTAGTGAGCACAGGGGGTGATGGGTGAGCGGGACTGGGTGTGAGTTAGGACACGGGACAGTGAGCACAGGGGGTGATGGGTGAGCAGGACTGGGTGTGAGTTAGGACACGGGACAGTGAGCACAGGGGGTGATGGGTGAGCGGGACGCGGTGCAAGTTAGGACACGGGACAGTGAGCACAGGGGGTGATGGGTGAGCGGGACGCGGTGCAAGTTAGGACACGGGACAGTGAGCACAGGGGGTGATGGGTCAGCGGGACTCGGTGCAAGTTTAGGACACGGGGCAGTGAGCACAGGGGGTGATGGGTGAGCGGGACGCGGTGCAAGTTAGGACACGGGACAGTGAGCACAGCGGGTGATGGGTGAGCGGGACGCAGTGCAAGTTAGGACACGGGACAGTGAGCACGGCGGGTGATGGGTGAGCGGGACTGGGTGTGAGTTAGGACACGGGTCAGTGAGCACAGGGGGTGATGGGTCAGCGGGACTCGGTGTAAGTTAGGACACGGGACAGCTGAGTTTGGGATGAGCTGAAGTTTACAGAGGGTGGAAGGTGGGAGGCCGGCCATAACAGAGAAGTACTGCCTCCCCAGCCATCGATGACGTCTAAATTGTAATCTCCATACGATGGGTTGCTTGAGGCTTGGAACCCAGAGTGTGGGTCATAAAGAGCCAACATGTAGCAGTTACTTTATCTATTGACAGTTTCTGTCCCTCGACATCTCTTTGAAGCTTAACGTTTACAGCTCTCTGGACATCTATCTTCAAAAAATATATATCCATATATAAGTTAATAAGATTTGAACTGAGCATTGACCTGTCGAAGATTCCGTTGATGTGAAATGAGTGGGTAAGAGATTGGTAGATGCACAGGGCAAGTAGCTTTTTACGGTGGTATTGAATGCTCTACGCTCCCAATTCTTGTTACCCCCGAACATCTGATACAGCAGGGTTACGGTGATGGCAAACCGTACAGGTTCCATTTAAGAGATGCAGTTATAATTGAATAAGTTTAGGGGCAATGCTCCCTCTCATTTTTTGGGTGGTGCAGGGCCCATTCACAATTTTGTGCGTGTTTTACGTTGACACAGTCGATCTCGGGCTGCACGGGACCGGCAGAGAGGAGCGCAGGATTGGTGCCAAGGGGAGATCTGCTGGAGGTCTTTAAGGTTATGAATGGGATTTGTGGGTCAGAAGTCGAGAAGATATTTCCAGTTGTGGGGGAGACCAGAATTAGGGACCATCAGTATAATAGAGTCACCAATAAATCCAATGGGGAATTCAGGAGAAACCTCTTTACCCGGAGAGGGGTGAGAATGTGGAACTCGCTGCCACAGGGAGGGGTTGAGGTGAATAGTATCGATGTATTTAAGTGGGGGGCTGGATAAACACATGAGGGGGAAAGGAATAGAAGGATATGGGGATAGGGTGAGATGTAGAGGGGTGGGAGGGGGCTGGTGTGGAGCATAAACCCCGGCACGGAGCGGTGGGGCATAAACCCCGGCACGGAGCGGTGGGACATAAACCCCGGCACGGAGCGGTGGGGCATAAACCCCGGCACGGAGCGGTGGGGCATAAACCCCGGCACGGAGCGGTGGGCCCAATGGTCTGTTCCTGGGCTGTACGTTCTAATGTAATTCATTTGTAATGATCAAATACCAAAATAAAAGACGAACCAAACAACATTATCCGTTTCTAACCAAAGCGTGTGGTCTGCATTAAAATCCCATCGATGTTAAATTGCTTCTTCAGGTGACGTACTGATGCCTGTTCCCCCGTTCAGTCCGTAAGTGTGATCCCCGAGCTCCCGGTCGCCTGCCACTTTAATTCCCCGCTCCACTCCCACTCTGACCTCTCCGACCTCGGCCTCCTACACTGTTCCAATGAAGCTCGACGTAAGCTCGAGGAACAGCACCTCATCTTTCGTTTAGGCACTTTACAGCCTCCTGGACTCAACATCGAGTCCAACAATTTCAGAGCTGAACCTCCATTTTTTCAGACAGTAGCTGTTGCTGATTCTGCCATTCCCATTTACACCCTCTCTAGACCCATCTTTTGTTCCTTAACTTGTCCCATTACCGTCTCCTTTCGCCTCGCCCCATCATCCCTTTTGTCTCTCTAATCTCTCCTGCCTTCCACCCTATCGCTGACCTTCCCTTTTGTCCTTCCCTTCCCTCCCCCTTTCCCTGCCCCCTGCACTCGCTTAAAAACCTGTCACTTACGTTTCCCAGTTCTGACGCAGGGTCATCGACCTGAAACAATTAACTCTGTTTCTCTCTCCACAGTCGCTGCCTGACCCGCTGAGATTTCCAGCACTTTCTGCTTTTATTTCTAATTTCCAGTGTCCGCAGTATTTTGTTTTTATACTGACTCTGATCCTTTCCTGTGTTGGGTTTTGCAGGCTGAAAGTTTACGTGTTGGCCCCTGTGAACGAAGTAAGAATCTATATGAAGGTCGAAAACCGAAAACACAACTCCGCCAGGTAAGGAGGGAACGTCTGATCAGCACTCCAGCCGAGAATATCCCATGGCCATTATTTTAGTGCGGGCAGTGAATGGTTGATTTTTACCGGTGGTGTTGAAACAACCTCGGTTGGAAAGATGTAGACTTCCGGACCTTTTTGGGAAAAGAACGAGTGGGCTGGTGGATGAGCACCTGTGCAGAGAGCAGATGGGTTATAATGCTGGAGGTGTGTGGCCCTCAGCAGAATGGTTCGCTGAAGGACACGACCCTCCCTCCGTCTCTCAGATGCACTGATCTTCAGGATCTCTGCTCTTAATTTGCTGCAATGAAACCAAAACGCATTCCTCATCGAAACAGCTGACAGTTTCCCTGGTGCAAGTGTGATATGAAATAGTGCGCCAAAGCAGTTTTGGTTTAACTTTTTTATTCAGCATGTATAATAAGAACATAAGAAATAGGAGCCGGAGTCGGCCATTTGGCCCCTCGAGCCTGCTCCGCCATTCAATAAGATCATGGCTGATCTGATCATGGACTCAGCTCCACTTCCCTGCCCGCTCCCCATAACCCCTTATCCCCTTATCGCTCAAAAATCTGTCTATCTCTGCCTTAAATATATTCAATGACCCAGCCTCCACAGCTTTCTGGGGCAGAGAATTCCACGGATTTACAACCCTCTCAGAGAAGAAATTTCTCCTCATCTCAGTTTTAAATGGACGGCCCCTTATTTTGAGACTATGTCCCCTAGTTTTAGTTTCCCCTATGAGTGGAAATATCCTCTCTGCATCCACCTTGTCGAGCCCCCTCATTATCTTATATGTTTCGATAAGATCACCTCTCATTCTTCAGAACTCCAATATGTACAGGCCTAACCGACTCAACCTTTCATCATAAGTCAACCCCCTCATCTCCAGAATCAACAAGTGAATCTTCTCTGAACTGCCTCCAATGCAAGTATATCCTTCCTTAAATACAGAGACCAAAACTGTACGCAGTACTCCAGGTGTGGCCTCACCAATACCCTGTACAGTTGTAGCAGGACTTCTCTGCTTTTATACTCTATCCCCCTTGCAATAAAGGCCAACATTCCATTTGCCTTCCTGATCACTTGCTGTACCTACATACTAACTTTTTGTGTTTCATGCACTTTGCAATTTTTCTCCATTTAAATTATAATTTGCTTTTCTATTTTTTCTGCCAAAGTGGATAACCTCACATTTTCCCACATTTTACTCCAATTTTTGCCCACTCACTTAACCTGTCTATATCCCTTTGCAGATTTTTTGTGTCCTTACAATTTGCTTTCCCATCCATCTTTGTATCACCAGCAAACTTGGCTACATTACACTCAGTCCCTTCATCCAAGCCATTAATATAGATTTATGAAGGCCATTTGGCCCCTCGAGCCTGCTCCGCCATTCAATAAGATCATGACTGATCTGATCATGGACTCAGCTCCACTTCCCCGCCCGCTCCCCATAATCCTTTACTCCCTTATCGCTCAAAAATCTGTCTATCTCCACCTTAAATATATTCAATGACCCAGCCTCCACAGCTCTCTGGGGCAGAGAATTCCACAGATTTACAACCCTCTGAGAGAAGAAATTCCTCCTCATCTCAGTTTTAAATGGATGGCCCCTTATTCTGAGACTATGTCCCCTAGTTTTAGTTTCCCCCATCAGTGGAAACATCCTCTCTGCATCCACCTTGTCAAGCCCCCTCACAATCTTATACGTTTCGATAAGATCACCTCTCATTCTTCTGAATTCCAATGAGTAGAGGCCCAACCTACTCAACCTTTCCTCATAAGTCAACCCCCTCATCTCCGGAATCAACAAGTGAATCTTCTCTGAACTGTCTCCAATGCAAGTGTATCCTTCCTTAAATACGGAGCCCAAAACTGCATGCAGTGCTCCTCCTTCAAGACGCTCCTTAAAACCTATCTCTTTGACCAAGCTTGTGGTCACCTGCGCTAATTTCTATTTATGTGGCTTGGTGTCAATTTTTAAAATCTTATAATACTCCTGTGAATTGTCTTAGGATATAAATGTTTTCCCATTCCTTTTGCCTGTAACAGAGAGAATTATACTTGCCTCTCTGGGTCCTTCTAAGACAGTGTGCCACACCGGCCTTTAAGTGGTGCTGTGGAGCTATGAGGTGAACTCCATTCATGGCCGAGCTATAAACCCTTACATTGAACTGCTAAAATAATAGGCAATAAAAACTGGCTATCTCCCTCTGAATTGAAACTATTGAAGTTCAACCGCTGTGGGTGTTAATACTCGGATATGAGGCGATTGTTAAACAACCCGTTTCCCGGATGAGACATTAAACCCAGGCCCCATCTGCCCTCTCAGGTGGATGTAAAAGATCCCGCGGACTGTTTCAAAGAAGAGCAGGGGGAGTTCTCCCCGGTGTCCTGGGGCCAATATTTATCCCTCAATCAACGCAACAAAAACAGATTATCTGGTCATTAACACGTTGCTGTTTGTGGGAGCTTGCTGTGCGCAAATTTGAAATCGAGCTTGTGTGTAGCATAGCTGAGACAATGTCCTGGTACTTCAGAATGAAGGGAAGATTTCAGGCCAAGACAGATTTCATTCGAGCCAGCAAAGTAAATGCAGCAACACTCTGGGACATTGTTTTTGCCATGACCCAAATTATTCAAGCATGTGTGTTAGTTTTCTTACTCACAAGACTTGTTCTAAAGTGATATATATGTTCTTGAGGTTTCAGCAGGAACACTGCCATAAGCCTTGCCTCATTTGCAGCAACCCATTCCAGCAGAGCAGTGTCATAACCAGCCTGTGATTTCATCCGAGTTTGCACACGTGGCCCTGTTGGCAGGAAGGAGGCCGAGTGGAGAGCTGTGATGTGCCAGTTGTAGTTGTGGTGATGGCCATAGCTCTCTTCTCGGAGTCAGAAGGTCATGGGTTCAAGTCCCACTCCAGGGTCTTCTGCGACATAAAATCCAGGCTGACACTCCAGTGCAGTGCTGAGGGAGTGCTGCACTGTTGGAGGGGCAGTACTGAGGGAGTGCTGCGCTGTCGGAGGGGCAGTACTGAGGGAGTGCTGCGCTGTCGGAGGGGCAGTGCTGAGGGAGCGACACTGTCGGAGGGGCAGTACTGAGGGAGTGCTGCGCTGTCGGAGGGGCAGTACTGAGGGAGTGCTGCGCTGTCGGAGGGGCAGTACTGAGGGAGTGCTGCGCTGTCGGAGGGGCAGTGCTGAGGGAGCGACACTGTCGGAGGGGCAGTACTGAGGGAGTGCTGCGCTGTCGGAGGGGCAGTACTGAGGGAGTGCTGCACTGTCGGAGGGGCAGTACTGAGGGAGCGCCGCACTGTCGGAGGGGCAGTACTGAGGGAGCGCTGCACTGTCGGAGGGGCAGTACTGAGGGAGCGCCGTACTGTCGGAGGGGCAGTATTGAGGGAGCGCCGTACTGTCGGAGGGACGGTACCGAGGGAGCGCTGCACTGTCGGAGGGGCAGTACTGAGGGAGCGCTGCACTGTCGGAGGTGCTGTCTTTCTGATGAGATGTTAAACCAAGACCCTGTCTGCCCTCTTGGGTGTTTGTTTCATGAGGTAATGTAACTGAAGCTTGCATTGAGCGTCATTGGAACAGTGTCTGGTGCAAAGGCCAGAGTCCAGAGTGGGATTGGGAGAGGGAGTCAGCATTTCGGGTTGACGACACTTCCTCAGAACTGTCGAATGTTCGAAAAGAGCACATTCTTAAACACTGAACGGGGGAGAGAAGAAGGAAGAAGAAAAACATAAGATGGGGTTGAGGGGGGCAGACCCCCTGATATTATTTTTTTCTTTTTTTTTTCTCTTTGTCTATAATGGCAGCTGGTCATTATCATGCCATTCACACCCTATCCAGACTAACCTTTTTCTGAATTCTGCCATTACCATTTCAATTCGGGGCCCATCATCCATTTTGTCTCTCTAATCTCTCCTGCCTTCCACCCTATCACAGACCTTCCCTTTTGTCTTCTCTCCCCTCTCCCTGTCAGTGCTCTTTAAGAATCTGCTCTTTTCAAACACGTGCCAGTTCTGACGAAGACACGGCGACCCGAAGCGTTAACTCTGTTTCTCTCTCTACATTCGCTGCCTGACAACGCTGAGATTTCCAGCACTCTCTGTTTTAGTTCTTAATAGCAATGTGTTGCCATGAATTCTTCAGTAAAGAACCCACAAAGCAAATACATTACAGCCTCCTTCTGTGTTGTATCATTGTAGGCCTGTGTCTGGGCACAGGACTGTCACACGGGGTGATGATCACTGCCCATGTGGAGGGGGAACAGCAGCAAGGCTTGGCTGGTCGGCTGGGTGCAATCTCCGTGTAATTCTGTGACCAGCGATTCAGAAATGATTCCACTTTCTCCCTTTTTTTAAACTTGTGCTATACAAATTTTCCAAACCCTCTTAAAAGTTTTCTTCTGAAAAAAAATATGAAGGCGTATTTAGGCATTTAAAAACAAAGTATTAATAGATGACACCATCCTTGGTAACGCAAAATCCAGGCTGTAATTGAAGCGATGATTCTGACAGGGGATTGGTCTGAAGTGACACACTGTACACTTTAAACTTAACTCCGTGTTCTCCTCAGTTGTTGTTTGGGTCAATTAGTAAATCATTTATTTTATTGGTAAACAATACCTCTTGAATATTGCGATGAACAAAATTACAACCCAATGCAAGAGGTCAATTGTGTCCGCCATGGCTCAGTGGGCAGCACCCTCGCCTCTGAGTCAGGAGGTTGTGGGTTCAAGTCCCACTCTGGGGACTCGAGCATAAAAATCTAGGCTGACACTCCCAGTGCAGTACTGAGGGAGTGCTGCACTGTCGGAGGGGCAGTACTGAGCGAGTGCTGCACTGTCAGAGGGGCAGTACTGAGGGAGTGCTGCACTGTCGGAGGGGCAGTACTGAGGGAGTGCTGCACTGTCGGAGGGGCAGTGCTGAGGGAGCGCTGCACTGTCGGAGGGGCAGTACTGAGCGAGTGCTGCACTGTCGGAGGGGCAGTACTGAGGGAGTGCTGCACTGTCGGAGGGGCAGTACTGAGGGAGTGCTGCACTGTTGGAGGAGCAGTACTGAGGGAGTGCTGCACTGTCGGAGGGGCAGTACTGAGCGAGTGCTGCACTGTTGGAGGGGCAGTACTGAGGGAGCGCGCACTGTCGGAGGGGCAGTACTGAGGGAGTGCTGCACTGTCGGAGGGGCAGTACTGAGCGAGTGCTGCACTGTTGGAGGGGCAGTACTGAGCGAGCGCCGCACTGTCGGAGGGACAGTACTGAGGGAGCGCGCACTGTCGGAGGGGCAGTACTGAGGGAGCGCTGCACTGTCGGAGGGGCAGTACTGAGCGAGTGCTGCACTGTTGGAGGGGCAGTACTGAGCGAGTGCTGCACTGTTGGAGGGGCAGTACTGAGCGAGCGCCGCACTGTCGGAGAGGTAGTACTGAGGGAGTGCCGCACTGTCGGAGGGACAGTGCTGAGGGAGCACCGCACTGTCGGAGGGGCAGTACTGAGTGAGTGCTGCATTGTCGGAGGGACAGTACTGAGCGAGTGCTGCACTGTCGGAGGAGCAGTACTGAGCGAGTGCTGCACTGTCGGAGGGGCAGTACTGAGCGAGTGCTGCACTGTCGGAGGGGCAGTCTTTCAGATGAGACATTAAACCGAGGCCCCATCTGCCCTCTTGGGTGAATGTAAAAGATCCCATGGCACTATTTTGAAGAAGAGCACGGGAGTTAACCCTGGTGTTCTGGGGCCAATATTTATCCTTCAGCTAACATCACAAACAGATTATCTGACCATTATCACATTACTATTTGTGGGAGCTTGCTGTGCGCAAATAGGCTGCCGAGTTTCCTACATAACAGTGACTACACTCCAAAAAGTACTTAATTGTTGGGTGTCCAGTGGTCATGAAAGGCGCTATATAAATGCAAGTCTTCCTTCCTGCTTTCCTTCCAGTTTTGTATCTGGAATTTTTCAAAGAACATTTCATCAAATCACACAGCACAGCAGGAGGCCATTCGGCCCATCGTTCCTGTGCCGGCTCTGTGACAAAACGATCCAATTAGTCCCACTCCCCGCTCTTTCCCCACAGCCCGGCAAATCTTTCCCCTTCCAGTATTTATCCAATTCCCTGTTTGAAAGTTACTATTGAATCTGCTCCCACCGCCCTTTCAGGCAGTGCGTTCCCGATCACAACAACTCGCTGCGAAAATAAAGTTCACCTCATCTCGCCTCTGGTTCTTTTGCCAATCAACTTTAAGAATTATTTATTTTAGCAGAAGAACTATAGCTTCCCCAGAGGTTTCTTGGTGGCTATTTCTAGAATCCAGGCTGTGGTTTGGGTTGAACCTGCAGGACTGACACTAGACCATTCATTGCCAGTCGAAGTGATTTACATTCTCTGGCTGCAAGTGCAACTTTGGGACCAGAAGAGGTCTCCACTGAGATACGCAGTCAGTGCCTCGGCCTATAGATCTTCAGTGTTTTGAGAGCCCAAGCCAAGCCTCTATTCTTGCAAAATATTTTTTTTTAGAAGAAACACAGTAAATTTATAAAGTGTCTTAATTGATCAAGTGACGACGCTTGATCTATTAACACAGGTGTTCCAAATCATGAGGGGTCTGGACAGAGTAGATCGAGAGAAACTGTTCCCATTGGTGGAAGGGTCGAGAACCAGAGGACACAGATTTAAGGCGATTGGCAGAAGAACCAAAGGCGACACGAGGGAAAACGTTTTTACACAGCGAGTGGTTAGGATCTGGAATGCACTGCCTGAGATGGCGGTGGAGGCAGACTCCATCGTGGCTTTCAAAAGGGAGTTGGATAAGTATCTGAAGGAAAATAATCAGCAGGGCTACGGGAAAGGGCGGGGGAGTGGGACTGGCTGAGGGGCTCTTGCAGAGAGCCTCCTTTTTGCAAGAGAAAAGAGACCCAGCCTGTTCATCCTTTCCTGATATGTACACCCTCGCATTTCTGGTATCGTCTTTGTAAATCTTCTCTGCACCCTCTCCAGTGCCTCTATATCCTTTTTATAATATGGAGACCAGAACTGTACGCAGTGCTCCAAGTGTGGTCTAACCAGGGTTCGATACAGGTTTAGCATAACTTCCCTACTTTTCAATTCTATCCCTCTAGAAATAAACCCTAGTTCTTGGTTTGCTTTTTATGGCCTTGCTAACCTGTGTCACAACGTTTAGTGATGTGTGTATTTGTATCCGAGATCCCTTTGTTCCTCTATCCCACCCAGACTCGCACCCTCCCAGTAATAAGTGACCTCCCTATTCTCCCGACCAAATGTAATATCTCACATTTACCTGTGTTGAATTTCATTTGCCAATTATATGCCCATTCTGCAAGTTTATTAATGTCCTCCTCAGTATTGACTGTCCCCCAATTTGGTGTCATCCGAAAATTTAGAGATTGTATTTTTGATTCCAAAGTCTAAATGGTTAATATAAATTGTGAACAGTGGTCCCAGCACTGATCCTTGTGGAACACCATGACCCACCTTCTGCCCCTGTGAATAGCTGCCCTTTACCCCCACTCTCTGCTTTCTGTCTTGAAGCCAGCTAGCGATCCATTCTGCTCCTTGTCCCCTGACTCTGCATTCTCTGACCTTGTTCATCAGTCTATTATGGGATACCTTATCGAAGGCCTTTTGAAAATCTAAATAAATTGCATTTACTGCATTACCCTTGTCTACTCTCTCTGTTACCTCTTCAAAAAATTTAAGAAGATTGGTCAAGCAAGACTTTTGCAATTCACAAGAACATAAGAAATAGGAGCAGAAGTCGGCCATTTGCCCCCTCGAGCCTGCTCCACCATTCAATAAGATCATGGCTGATCTGATCATGGACTCAGCTCCACTTCCCCGCCCGCTCCCCATAACCCTTTACTCCCTTATCGCTCAAAAATCTGTCTATCTCCACCTTAAATATATTCAATGTCCCAGCCTCCACAGCTCTCTGGGGCAGAGAATTCCACAGTTTTACAACCCTCTGAGAGAAGAAATTCCTCCTCATCTCAGTTTTAAATGTGCGGCCCGTTATTCTGAGACTATGCCCTCTAGTTCCAGTCTCTCCCATCAGTGGAAACATCCTCTCTGCATCCACCTTGTCAAGCCCCCTCATTATCTTATATGTTTCGATAAAATCACCTCTTATTCTTCTGAAGTCCAATGAGTAGAGGCCCAACCTCCTCAACCTTTCCTCATAAGTCAACCCCCTCATCTCCGGGGAGGAGTTAAACTAATATGGCAGGGGGTGGGAACCAATGCAGGGAGACAGAGGGAAACAAAATGGAGACAAAAGCAAAAGACAGAAAGGAGATGAGTAAAAGTGGAGAAACCCAAGGCAAAAAACAAAAAGGGCCACTGTACAGCAAAATTCTAAAGGGTCAAAATGTGATTAAAAAGGCAAGCATGAAAGCTCGGTGCCTCAATGCAAGGAGTATTCGGAACCAAGGAGAGGGCTCTGAGCTAGTTAGAGTGGGTGAAAGCTCAGATGAACAGACCCCAAGAAAGAATGCAAAAGGCAGGAGGCAACTGAGCAGAGTAGCACTGGGGTAAGTGTAAACCACAAGGTGATAGGAAGGGACAATATGTATGAATGTAAATAGGCTGCAGGAGGGGTCAAAACTAAAAATCATGGTTTAAAAACTAGTATTAAAACACTCTACCTAAACACACGCAGCATTCGAAATAAAGTAAATGAGTTGACGGCACAAATCATTACAAATGGGTATGATTTGGTGGCCATTACAGAAACATGGTTGCAGGGTGGCCAAGACTGGGAAATAAACATACAGGGGTATCTGACAATTCAGAAAGATAGACAAGAAGGGAAAGGAGGTGGGGTAGCTTTGTTAATAAAGGATGATATCAGGGCAGTTGTGAGAGATGATATTGGCTCTAATGAACAAAATGCTGAATCATTGTGGGTGGAGATTAGAGATAGTAAGGGGAAAAAGTCACTGGTGGGCGTAGTTTATAGGCCCCCAAATAATAACTTCACGGTGGGACGGACAATAATCAAGGGAATAATGGAGGCATGTGAAAAAGGAATGGCAGTAATCATGGGGGATTTTAACCTACATATCGATTGGTCTAATCAAATCGCACGGTGTAGCCTTGAGGAGGAATTCATAGAATGCATACGGGATTGTTTCTTAGAACAGTATGTTACAGAACTACAAGGGAGCAAGCTATCTTGGATCTGGTCCTGTGTAATGAGACAGGAATAATAAACGATCTCCTAGTAAAAGATCCTCTCGGAATGAGTGATCACAGTATGGTTGAATTTGTAATACAGATTGAGGGTGAGGAATTAGTGTCTCAAACAAGCATACTATGCTTAAACAAAGGGGACTACAGTGGGATGAGGGCAGAGTTGGCTAAAGTAGACTGGAAACACAGACTAAATGGTGGCACAATTAAGGAACAGTGGAGGACTTTTAAGGAGCTCTTTCATAGTGCTCAACAAAAATATATTCCAGTGAAAAAGAAGGGCGGTAAGAGAAGGGATAACCAGCCGTGGATAACCAAGGAAATAAAGGAGAGTATCAAATTAAAAACCAATGTGTATAAGGTGGCCACGGTTAGTGGGAAACTAGAAGATTGTGAAAATTTTAAGCGACAGCAAAGAATGACGAAGAAAGCAATAAAGAAAGAAAAGATAGATTACAAAAGTAAACTTGCGCAAAACATAAAAACAGATAGTAAAAGCTTTCACCGATATATAAAACGGAAAAGAGTGACTAAAGTAAATGTTGGTCCCTTAGAAGATGAAAAGGGGGATTTAATAATGGGAAATATGGAAATGGCTGAGACCGTAAGCAATTATTTTGCTTCGGTCTTCACAGTGGAAGACACAAAAACCATGCCAAAAATTGCTGGTCACGGGAATGTGGGAAGGGAGGACCTTGAGATAATCACTATCACTAGGGGAATAGTGCTGGACAGGCTAATGGGACTCAAGGTAGACAAGTTCCCTGGTCCTGATGAAATGCATCCCAGGGTATTAAAAGAGATGGCGGAAGTTATAGCAGATGCATTCGTTATAATCTACCAAAATTCTCTGGACTCTGGGGAGGTACCAGCGGATTGGAAAGCAGCTAATGTAACACCTCTGTTTAAAAAAGGGGGCAGACAAAAGGCAAGTAACTATAGGCCGGTTAGTTTAACATCTGTAGTGGGGAAAATGCTTGAAGCTATCATTAAGGAAGAAATAGTGGGATATCTAGATAGGAATAGTGCAATCAAGCAGACGCAACATGGATTCATGAAGGGGAAATCATGTTTAACTAATTTACTGGAATTCTTTGAGGATATAACGAGCATGGTGGATAGAGGTGTACCGATGGATGTGGTGTATTTAGATTTCCAAAAGGCATTCGGTAAGGTGCCACACAAAAGGTTACTGCAGAAGATAAAGGTACGCGGAGTCAGAGGAAATGTATTAGCATGGATAGAGAATTGGCTGACTAACAGAAAGCAGAGAGTTGGGATAAATGGGTCCTTTTCGGGTTGGAAATCGGTGGTTAGTGGTGTGCCACAGGGATCGGTGCTGGGACCACAACTGTTTACAATATACATAGATGACCTGGAAGAAGGGACAGAGTGTAGTGTAACAAAATTTGCAGATGACACAAAGATTAGTGGAAAAGCGGGTTGTGTAGAGGACACAGAGAGGCTGCAAAGAGATTTAGATAGGTTAAGCGAATGGGCTAAGGTTTGGCAGATGGAATACAATGTCGGAAAATGTGAGGTCATCCACCTTGGGGAAAAAAAAACAGTAAAAGGGAATATTATTTGAATGGGGAGAAATTACAACATGCTGCGGTGCAGAGGGACCTGGGGGTCCTTGTGCATGAAACTCTTTTTGGAGTTTATCTGAAAAACATAAAACATTATAACCTGGGATTGAACCAGGGACCTTTAGATCTTCAGTCTAACGCTCTCCCAACTGAGCTATTCCGACCCAAAAATGCAGATTCAACAGATGAAAATCGGGTATCACTGAGCCGGATGGGAGGAAATCTGCGTTGTTACAGAATTACCAGAATCCCAAAAAGTTAGTTTGCAGGTGCAGCAGGTAATCAGGAAGGTGAATGGAATGTTGGCCTTCATTGCGAGAGGGATGGAGTACAAAAGCAGGGAGGTCCTGCTGCAACTGTACAGGGTATTGGTGAGGCCGCACCTGGAGTACTGCGTGCAGTTTTGGTCACCTTACTTAAGGAAAGATATACTGGCTTTGGAGGGGGTACAGAGACGATTCACTAGGCTGATTCCGGAGATGAGGGGGTTACCTTATGATGATAGATTGAGTAGACTGGGTCTTTACTCCTTGGAGTTCAGAAGGATGAGGGGTGATCTTATAGAAACATTTAAAATAATGAAAGGGATAGACAAGATAGAGGCAGAGAGGTTGTTTCCACTGGTCGGGGAGACTAGAACTAGGGGGCTCAGCCTCAAAATACGGGGGAGCCAATTTAAAACCGAGTTGAGAAGGAATTTCTTCTCCCAGAGGGTTGTGAATCTGTGGAATTCTCTGCCCAAGGAAGCAGTTGAGGCTAGCTCATTGAATGTATTCAAGTCACAGATAGATAGATTTTTAACCAATAAGGGAATTAAGGGTTACGGGGAGCGGGCGGGTAAGTGGAGCTGAGTCCACGGCCAGATCAGCCATGACCTTGTTGAATGGCGGAGCAGGCTCGAGGGGCTAGATGGCCTACTCCTGTTCTTATGTCCTTATTCTCTGAACTGCCTGCAATGCAAGTATATCCTTCCTTAAATACGGAGACTAAAACTGTACGCATGCTGACTATTTGTTTGAAAGACTCCCCGAGCTGAAAAGGTGGTGGAAGCTGATGCCATGGATAATTGTAAAAGGGGGTTGGACAGGTACTAGAGGACGAGGAAGTGACCGGGTTATGGGTGAAGAAGCGGAGGGGTGGGACCAATGCCCCCCCCCTGAGCCGCGCTCGTTATCTGCGCGCTCCCGTTTAATGCGCTCTCCAGCATGAAGATTGGAAACACGGCGCGTGCTCAGAAATCTAACTGGACCGCCTGTTGATGGAAACGGGGCGCGCGGAACCAAGCACAAGGGATGTTGTGTGGGTCTGAGCACCACTGCTCTGTCATTGAGCCAGCACAGCCACTGTGGGTCGAATGGACTCTTTCTGTGCCGTAAGATTCTTCGATTCTGTGACAACCCGGCAGAAAAATCCAAAAGGAATCTCAGGAAATAAAATGGTGTGGTTTATTTTTCATTTTCTTTTGTTATAATAAATACTGAGGACGATGGAGAGGGCTGTGAAAGGGCAGCCTGTTTTTTGACCGGGTGGGGCGGAAGGTCGTGTGATGGAACCTTCAGGGACACGTCCAATGCGGAGTTGGCAACGCGAGCGCCTGCTTCTGTGACTCCCCAAGAGATTTGTCGCACCACTGGGCTCCTAGGCAGGATCTGTGTCTGGCTTGCCAGTTTTACTCTCTCTCCTGCATCGCTGCCAAGCAGAAAGGGTTTATAGAATTGGAGCTTAGAATCTTGCAGCCATGAAGGAGGCCGTTCGGCCCATTGAGCCCGTACCGGCTATCTGAAAGATCTGTCCGATTGAGACCCACACCCCAGCTTTTTGCAAATTAGTCCCCTTCAACTACATGTCCAATCCCCTTTTGAAAGTTCCTGTGGAACCTGCTTACATCACGTTTTCAGGTCTTGCGTTCCAGATCTGAACAACCCTCTGTGTGAGGGTATTTCTCCTCATTTCCTCTTAGTTCTGTTGCTAATTATTTTAAATCTCTGACTATTGACCCAGTTTCTCCCTGCTTGCTCCATCAAATCCCCACTTGACCTTCCCTGCTCTAAGGAGAACAAACCCAGCTTCTCGCAACTCTCCTCGATCTTTGCAGCAATTCAAACGTCGCTTGCAGAATGGGCTTGTAACTGGCAAATTAATTTCAATGTAGTTAAGTGCAAGGTTGTTATTTTATACGTTCTCCTCCCCCGATTGTTCCACAACTACTTTGACTGCCCTACCTAATTTATTCCATGAACCGCTGTTGATTTCTGCCTGCCTCCCATATGCCCAAAGTTTCAAATTTCAAATAAAAACATGTCATCCCACAGATCATCAGAGAAGCTCCCCTCTGAATGTCAGCTGTGGCTCAGTGGGCAGCACTCTCGCCTCTGAGTCAGAAGGTTGTGGGTTCAAGACCCCTCCAGGGACTGAAGCACATAAATCTTGGCTGACACTCCCAGTGCAGTACTGAGGGAGTGCTGCACTGTCGGAGGGGCAGTGCTGAGGGAGCGCTGCACTGTCGGAGGGGCAGTGCTGAGGGAGTGCTGCACTGTCGGAGGGGCAGTACTGAGGGAGTGCTGCACTGTCGGAGGGGCAGTACTGAGGAAGCGCTGCACTGTTGGAGGGGCAGTACTGAGGGAGCGCCGCACTGTCAGAAGGGCAGTACTGAGGGAGCGCCGCACTGTCGGAGGGGCAGTACTGAGGGAGGTAGTGCAGGGGTCCCCTGCGGTCATCCCCCTGCAAAACAGATACACCACTTTGGGTACTGTTGAGGATGACTCATCAGGGGAGGGCAGCAACAGCCAGGTTCATGGCACCATGTGTGGCTCTGCTGCACAGAAGGGCGGGAAAAAGAGTGGGTGAGCTATAGTGATAGGGGACTCTATTGTAAGGTGAATAGATAGGAGTTTCTGCGACCGCAACCGAGACTCCAGGATGGTATGTTGCCTCCCTGGTGCAAGGGTCAAGAATGTCTCGGAGCGGCTGCAGAGCATTCTGGAGAGGGAGGGTGAACAGCCAGTTGTCGTGGTACATGGTAGGTACCAACGATATAGGTAAGAAGCGGGAAGAGGTCCTACAAGCTGAATTTAGGGAGCGAGGAGTTAAATTAAAAAGGCGGGATCTCAAAGGTAGTAATCTCTGGATTGCTACCAGTGCCACGTGCTAATCAGAGTAGAGGGAGCAGGATAGTTAGAAGAAATACGTGGCTTGAGCAGTGGTGCAAGAGGGAGGGATTCAAATTCCTGGGACATTGGAACCAGTTCTGGGGGAAGTGGGACCTGTACAAAAGGGACGGTCTGCATTTGAGCAGGACTGGAACTGTTGTCCTAGGGGTAACATTTGCTAATGCAGTTCGGGAGTGTTTAAACTAATATGGCAGGGGGATGGGAACCTATGCAGCGAGACAGGGCGAAGTAATATGGAGTCAGAAACAGATGGTAGAAAGGTAAAAAGCAATAGTGGAAGGCCGAGTAAACAAAGGCAAGAAACAAAAAGGGCCACACTACATCATAATTCTAAAAGGACAAAGTGTGTTAAAAAAACAAGCCTGAAGGCTTTGTGTCTTACTGCAAGGAGTATCCGTAATAAGGTGGATGAATTAACTGTGCAAATAGATGTTAACAAATATGATGTGATTGGGATTACAGAGACGTGGCTCCAGGATGATCAGGGCTGGGAACTCAACATCCATGGGTATTCAACATTCAGGAAGGATAGAATAAAAGGAAAAGGAGGTGGGGTAGCATTGCTGGTTAAAGAGGAGATTAATGCAATCATTAGGAAGGACATTAGCTTGGATGATGTGGAATCTATATGGGTAGAGCTGCAGAACACCAAAGGGCAAAAAACGGTGTACAGACCTCCAAACAGTAGTAGTGATGTTGGGGAGGGCATCAAACAGGAAATTAGGGGTGCATGCAATAAAGGTGCAGCAGATATCATGGGTGACTTTAATATGCATATAGATTGGGCTAACCAAACTGGAAGCAATACGCTGGAAGAGGATTTCCTGGAGTGCATAAGGGATGGTTTTCGAGACCAATATGTCGAGGAACTACCTAGGGGGGAGGCCATCTTAGACTGGGTGTTGTGTAATGAGAGAGGATTAATTAGCAATCTCGTTGTGCGAGGCCCCTTGGAGAAGAGTGACCATAATATGGTGGAATTCTACATTAGGATGGAGAATGAAAGAGTTAATTCAGAGACCATGGTCCAGAACGTAAAGAAGGGTAACTTTGAAGGTATGAGGCGTGAATTGGCTAGGATAGATTGGCGAATGATACTTAAGGGGTTGACAGTGGATGGGCAATGGCAGACATTTAGAGACCGCATGGATGAACTACAACAATTGTACATCCCTGTCTGGCGTAAAAATAAAAAAGGGAAGGTGGCTCAACCGTGGCTATCAAGGGAAATCAGGGATAGTATTAAAGCCAAGGAAGTGGCATACAAATTGGCCAGAAATAGCAGTGAACCTGGGGACTGGGAGAAATTTAGAACTCAGCAGAGGAGGACAAAGGGTTTGATTAGGGCAGGGAAAATAGAGTACGAGAGGAAGCTTGCAGGGAACATTAAGGCGGACTGCAAAAGTTTCTATAGATATGTAAAGAGAAAAAGGTTAGTAAAGACAAACGTAGGTCCTCTGCAATCAGAATCAGGGGAAGTCATAACGGGGAACAAAGAAATGGCAGACCAATTGAACAAGTACTTTGGTTCGGTATTCACTAAGGAGGACACAAACAACCTTCCGGATTTAAAAGGGGTCAGAGGGTCTAGTAAGAAGAAGGAACAGAGGGAAATCCTTATTAGTCGGGAAATTGTGTTGGGGAAATTGATGGGATTGAAGGCAGTTAAATCCCCAGGGCCTGATGGACTGCATCCCAGAGTACTTAAGGAGGTGGACTTGGAAATAGCGGATGCATTGACAGTCATTTTCCAACATTCCATAGACTCTGGATCAGTTCCTATTGAGTGGAGGGTAGCCAATGTAACCCCACTTTTTAAAAAAGGAGGGAGAGAGAAAACAGGGAATTATAGACCGGTCAGCCTGACATCGGTAGTGGGTAAAATGATGGAATCAATTATTAAGGATGTCATAGCAGCGCATTTGGAAAGAGGTGACATGATAGGTCCAAGTCAGCATGGATTTGTGAAAGGGAAATCATGCTTGACAAATCTTCTGGAATTTTTTGAGGATGTTTCCAGTAGAGTGGACAAGGGAGAACCAGTTAATGTGGTATATTTGGACTTTCAGAAGGCTTTCGACAAGGTTCCACGCAAGAGATTAATGTGCAAAGTTAAAGCACATGGGATTGGGGGTAGTGTGCTGACATGGATTGAGAACTGGTTGTCAGACAGGAAGCAAAGAGTAGGAGTAAATGGGTACTTTTCAGAATGGCAGGCAGTGACTAGTGGGGTACCGCAAGGTTCTGTGCTGGGGCCCCAGCTGTTTACATTGTACATTAATGATTTAGACGAGGGGATTAAATGTAGTATCTCCAAATTTGCGGATGACACTAAGTTGGGTGGCAGTGTGAGCTGCGAGGAGGATGCTATGAGGCTGCAGAGTGACTTGGATAGGTTAGGTGAGTGGGCAAATGCATGGCAGATGAAGTATAATGTGGATAAATGTGAGGTTATCCACTTTGGTGGTAAAAACAGAGAGATCGACTATTATCTGAATGGTGACAGATTAGGAAAAGGGGAGGTGCAACGAGCCCTGGGTGTCATGGTACATCAGTCATTGAAGGTTGGCATGCAGGTACAGCAGGCGGTTAAGAAAGCAAATGGCATGTTGGCTTTCATAGCGAGGGGATTTGAGTGCAGGGGCAGGGAGGTGTTGCTACAGTTGTACAGAGCCTTGGTGAGGCCACATCTGGAGTATTGTGTACAGTTTTGGTCTCTAACTTGAGGAAGGACATTCTTGCTATTGAGGGAGTGCAGCGAAGGTTCACCAGACTGATTCCCAGGATGGCGGGACTGACATATCAAGAAAGACTGGATCAACTAGGCTTGTATTCACTGGAGTTCAGAAGAATGAGAGGGGATCTCATAGAAACATTTAAAATTCTGACGGGTTTAGACAGGTTAGATGCAGGAAGAATGTTCCCAATGTTGGGGAAGTCCAGAACCAGGGGTCACAGTCTCAGGATAAGCGCTAAGCCATTTAGGACCGAAATGAGGAGAAACTTCTTCACCCAGAGAGTGGTGAACCTGTGGAATTCTCTACCACAGAAAGTTGTTGAGGCCAATTCACTAAATATATTCAAAAAGGAGTTAGATGAAGTCCTTACTACTAGGGGGATCAAGGGGTATGGCGAGAAAGCAGGAATGGGGTACTGAAGTTACATGTTCAGCCATGAACTCATTGAATGGCGGTGCAGGCTAGAAGGGCCGAATGGCCTCCTCCTGCACCTATTTTCTATGTTTCTATGAGTGCTGCACTGTCGGAAGGGCAGTACTGAGGGAGTGCTGCACTGTCGGAAGGGAAGTACTGAGGGAGTGCTGCACTGATGGAAGGGCAGTACTGAGGGAGTGCTGCACTGATGGAAGGGCAGTACTGAGGGAGTGCTGCACTGTCGGAGGGGCAGTACTGAGGGAGTGCTGCACTGAGGGAGTGCTGCACTGTCGGAGGGGCAGTGCTGAGGGAGTGCTGCACTGTTGGAGGTACCATCTTTTGGATGAGACATTAAACCGAGACCCATCTGCTCTCTCAGGTGGATGTAAAAGATCCCACGGCACTATTTCAAAGAAGAGCAGGGGAGTTCTCCCCGGTGTCCTGGGGCCAATATTTATCCCTCAATCAACATCACTAAAACAGATTATCTGATCATTATTACATTGCTGTGTGAGAGCTTGCTGTGCGCAAATTGGCTGCCGCGTTTCCTACATTACAACAGTGGCTACACTCCAAAAGTACTTAATTGGCTGTAAAGAGCCTTGAGACGTCCAGTAGTCGTGAAAGGCGCTATATAAATGCAAGTCTTTCTTTGAATGGAATACGAGATTTGTCGAACTCGCCACATGTAACACCAGGAGACATTGCACACGTTAAGGCTGTATTCCCTGGAACCCAGAAGGTTAAGGGGTGATGCGATCAAAATTTTCAGGATATTAAGGGGAACAGATCGGGTAAATAGGGACACTATTGCGGCTGGTTGGTGCGTCTAGGACTAGGGGGCATAATCTTAACATTAGAGCCAGACCTTTCAGGACTGAAATTAGGAAACACTTCTACACACAAAGGGTGGTCGGAGCTTGGAACTCTCTTCCGCAAACGGCAGTTGATGCTGGGTCAATTAATTTTAGATTGGAGGTTGATAGATTTTTGTTAACCAAAGGTATTAAGAGATGTGGATAAAGGTGCAGATCCATAAGGAGAATTTAGGATCCCTTGTGCTTTCTAAATATTGTTATACCAGGGTAGAATCTTCCAGCACAGAAGGAGGCCATTCGTGCTTCTTTGAAAGAATTATTCCCGCACCCCAGAATTTTCCCCGATAACCCTGCAAATTACTCCACTATGTACACCTCCAATTGCCTTGAGAAAGCTCCCTTTCAGATCGTGCGTTCTATACGTCGACAGACCTCTGTGTGAAGGAATTTCTCCTCATCTCTCCCCTCGAGTTCCTTCACCAATGATTTTCAATCCGTGACCTCTGGTTATTGACCCTCTTGCAGTTTCTCCCTCCTTGCTCGATCAACACCCCTCGTTGATTTTGAATCCCTCCATCGTTGGGTATCCTCTCCCTCCACCCCGTTGATGCATACTCTGACGATTGTTCCCTTGGTTTTCATGCTTATCGTTGATTTCTGCCTGCGTTCCATGTTCCAAAATTTGCAGAGTCCAAAAGAAGCAGCGGACAGATCACGGGGGATTCCCTCCTTTTGAATGGAACACAGTATTTGTGGAACCCGTCGGACGTAACACGCTTGTGATTTCTTTTGTCTGCGATGTGGTCGTTGGCCCACTTGTTTTCTCCTCCGTTCCGCAATCCCCCATGCTGTTCTCTAACGCAGCCCTAAAATGTTAGGTTGCAAAGTTATGAGTGGTTGATATAGAACAGAAGAATTAGGAGCAGGCCATTCGGCCCCTCGAGCCTGCTCCGCCACTCAGTACAATCATGGCTGATCTTCGATCTCAACTCCCACTTTCCTGCACTATCCCCATATCCCTTGATTCCATTAATATCCAAACATCTATGGATCTCTGTCTTGAATTTACTCAACGACTGACCTCCACAGCCCTCTGGGGCAGAGAATTCCAAAGATTCACCACCCTCTGAGTGAAGAAATTTCTCCTCATCTCAGTCCTAAAAGGCTGACCCCTTACCCTGAGACTGTGACCCCTGGTTCTAGACTCCCCAGCCAGGGGGAAACATCCTCCCTGCATCTACCCTGTCCAAGCCCTGTAAGAATTTTATGTTTCAATGAGATCATCCCTCATTCTTCTAAACTCTAGAGAATACAGGCCTAGTCTACTCAATCTCTCCTCATAGGACAATCCCCCATCCCAGGAATCAGTCTGGTGAACCTTCGTTGCACTCCCTCTATGGCAAGTATCTCCTTCCTTGGATGTTATCGAGACTATGTATGGCACTCTGAGATTACACACTTAATACATTAAAAAAGGAGGGAGAGAGAAAACGGGTAATTATAGACCGGTTAGCCTGACATTGCTAGTGGGGAAAATGCTGGAATCAATTATTAAAGATGTAATAGCAGTGCATTTGGAAAGCAGTGACAGAATCGGTCCGACTCAGCATGGATTTATGAAGGGGAAATCATGCTTGACAAAGCTTCTAGAATTTTTCGAGGATGTAACTAGTAGAGTGGACAAGGGAGAACCAGTGGATGTTGTGTATTTGGACTTTACAAAGGCTTTTGACAAGGTCCCACACAAGAGATTAGTGTGCAAAATCAAAGCACATGGTATTGGTGGTAATGTATTGACGTGGATAGAGAACTGGTTGGCAGACAGGAAGCAAAGAGTAGGAATGAACGGGTCCTTTTCAGAATTGCAGGCAGTGACTAGTGGGGTACCGCAAGGTTCAGTGCTGGGACCCCAGCTATTTACAATATACATTAATGATTTGGACGAAGGAATTGAATGTAATATCTCCAAGTTGGCAGATGATACTAAACTGGGTGGCAGTGTGAGCTGTGAGGAGGATGCTAAGAGGCTGCAGGGTGACTTGGACAGGTTAGGTGAGTGGGCAAATGCATGGCAGATGCAGTATAATGTGGATAAATGTGAGGTTATCCACTTTGGGGGCAAAAACAGGAAGGCAGAATATTATCTGAATGGTGACAGATTAGGAAAAGGGGAGGTGCAACGAGATCTGGGTGTCATGGTACATCAGTCATTGAAAGTTGGCATGCAGGTACAGCAGGCGGTGAAGAAGGCAAATGGCATGTTGGCGTTCATAGCGAGAGGATTTGGGTATAGGAGCAGGGAGGTCTTACTGCAGTTGTACAGGGCCTTGGTGAGGCCTCACCTGGAATATTGTGTTCAGTTTTGGTCTCCTAATCTGAGGAAGGACGTTCTTGCTATTGAGGGAGTGCAGCGAAGGTTCACCAGACTGATTCCCACGATGGCAGGACTGACATATGAAGAAAGACTGGATTAACTAGGCTTATATTCACTGGAATTTAGAAGAATGAAAGGGGATCTCATAGAAACACATAAAATTCTGACGGGATTGGACAGGTTAGATGCAGGAAGAATGTTCCCGATGTTGGGGAAGACCAGAACCAGGGCTCACAGTCCAAGGATAAGGGGTAAGCCATTTAGAACCGAGATGAGGAGAAACGTTTTCACTCAGAGATTTGTGAACCTGTGTAATTCTCTACCACAGAAAGTTATTGAGGCCAGTTCGTTATATATATTCAAAAGGGAGTTAGATGTGGCCCTTACGGCTAAAGGGATCATGGGGTATAGAGAGAAAGCAAGAAAGGGGTACTGAGGTGAATGATCAGCCATGATCTTATTGAATGGTGGTGCAGGCTCGAAGGGCCGAATGGCCTACTCCTGCACCTATTTTCTATGTTTCTATGAGATGCAATTTTCCTTATCTTTACCGGAGCCTCTTTTTTAAAAGTTTATCTATGCACATTAGTGAGTAATTACAGCCCAGAAACAGTCCATTGGACCCACCGCTCCGTGCCGGTGTTTATGTCCCACCGCTCCGTGCCGGGGTTTATGCCCCACTGCTCCGTGCCGGGGTTTATGTCCCACCGCTCCGTGCCGGGGTTTATGCCCCACCGCTCCGTGCCGGGGTTTATGCCCCACCGCTCCGTGCCGGGGTTTATGCTCCACACCAGCCCCCTCCCACCCCTCTCCATCTCACCCGATCCCCATATCCTTCTATTCCTTTCTCCCAGTTTCCCCTTAAATGCATCGATACTATTCACCTCAACCCCTCCCTGTGGCAGCGAGTTCCACATTCTCACCGCTCTCTGGGTAAAGAGATTTCTCCTGAATTCCCCATTGGGTTTATTAGCGACTGTCTTATACTGATGGCCCCTGATTTCTGTCGAGCTGGATAAACACATGAGGGAGAAAGGAATAGAGGGATATGGTGATGGGGTGAGATGGAGAGGGGTGGGAGGGGATTGTGTGGAGCAGGCTCGAGGGGCCGAATGGCCTACTCCTGCTCCTTCATTGGCCTATTTCTGAGCTGTACTTTCTCTGAAACTTCTTTGCGACTATTTGTTCGAATTCATGGGGCGGGGAGGAGGAAGGGGGGCTGGGGATATAAAGGAAGTCGGGGTCAGAGCTGACAAGTTAAAGCATGTGATGAGCCCGAATATTCAGATGGGAGTCAAAATGTTCACATCTGCTGCGTGTGCAAGTGGTGGCACATGGTAAAACATTCTTACAGCCTTCCTGTGAGCTCCAGTTCACCACCTGTGATCCCACATAGAAACATAGAAAATAGGTGCAGGAGCAGCCCATTCGGCCCTTCGAAACTGCACCACCATTCAATAAGATCATGGCTGATCATTCCTTCAGTACCCCTTTCCTGCTTTCTCTCCATACCCCTTGATCCCTTTAGCCGTAAGGGCCACATCTAACTCCCTCTTGAATATATCCAATGAACTGACATCAACAACTCTCTGCGGTCGGGAATTCCACAGGTTCACCACTCTCTGAGTGAAGAAGTTTCTCCTCATCTCGGTCCTAAATGGCCTACCCCTTATCCTAAGACTGTGACCCCTGGTTCTGGACTTCCCCAACATCGGGAACATTCTTCCTGCATCTAACCTGTCCAATCCCGTCAGAATTTTATATGTTTCTATGAGATCCCCTCTCATCCTTCTAAACTCCAGTGAATAAAGGCCCAGTCGATCCAGTCTCTCCTCATATGTCAGTCCTGCCATCCCTGGAATCAGTCTGGTGAACCTTCGCTGCACTCCCTCAAGAGCAAGAACGTCCTTCCACAATCTTGCTTTCATGGCCACCTTTGTCCCACACCAGGGGTCCGAGATGCTGTCACGATTGGGATGGTTTTCCTGATGAGTAAAGAAAAGAACTTGAACCTCCTGGCGACCTCGGGATGTCGGAGACGCAGCAGCCGATGTGCACAGCAAGATCCCAGAAACAATACCGTGGTAATTGTCTTGTATGCACCTGGTGAGCACGCTCGCAGGTTTTTAGAGCTGTCGCCCTGCCTCTCTCCCGTGGTTACACCCGAGCCAGGGTGTCCCTGGAGATGGAGCACGCGGTGCCCACCGGTACTCTCGCGGCCTTCCGCCAGAGGTGGGCGCCGGAGGGACTGGAGTGCATCATCACCCCCGGCAACCAAATTTTAATTTGATTTTAATGTGCAAAGTTTAATTTGTTTAAGTTTGTCGGTTTTAGTCCCCCCCCCCACCCCACCCCTTTCAGCCAGGGGGCACTTGTATAATTTGTGTTCCTAGTGCCCCCCCCCCAAAAAAAAAACAAGGGGGCTCTTGAAAAGTTTTTGGAGTTAATTAGGGGGGCACTTGATTACTGATACAACTAAAAATAGTTGTCGAGCTGTCGCGCTGTGAGAGGGTTAGCCAGTCATGTGATGTTCACAAGACTCAATAAAACCCCAGTCCGTTGGGTCTAGCCCATCCACGATGAGGTATGCAGTTGTGAGTATAGTGGATGAACTGGTAATGTGTCGTGTGATTGTTAAACCTTTGTTGATAAACCAACTAGTTCTGAATAGCAATGTGTTGCAGTGAATTCTTAAGCAAAGAACCCATGAAGCAAATACACTACAATCGTGACCATGTGCTTTTTAGGTGTTGGTTTGAGGGATCAAACATTGGCCTGGACATTGGAAATAAAAGGAAGCGGGGGTACAGGGGTGGGTGAAAGGTCAGACCACATCTGAACGATGTGGTGTAACAGCCAGGTTCTCTGTCGTCGTCCCATGGGATGCTTACAGACTGGACCTGTTGTGTGTCTCCAGGATTTTCTGTCTGTATTTCTAACGCAGGGTTGAGTCTGTTCATTACGTGCTCTTTGCCACTGGAGGTTGCAAGCAAGCTGCGTGTGAAATCCCCAACTCTGGCCATCTGCAGCGGCAAGCCATTGATTCCCAGAGCATCAATGCCCAGGGGTCCGCTGGGAGTCTCACGACGCCGAGAACTCTCTCGGGCACCCGACCCCCAACTCAAAGGCAATCCCAGCCCTCGGCCCAATGGGATTTATTTTAAATACTCGTTCTCGGTGCACTTGTCAAAGCAAAACTGTAAATTTGGACACAAGAGTTGGGCATTTCCAGTGCAGACACGATGGGCCGAATGGCTTCCCTCTCTGCCACAAACTTCTGTGAAACAGGAATAGCGGACCCTTGAGTTTAGTTTGTGGCACGGTGATTAGACTTCACTGAAATCTCACAGCAATTATCACAAATATAATCAAACTATTGGAAGCCACCACGTAAAGAAATGATATGGGAATACCACTGAAATATATCTTTTGTGTGTGACGGACATATGAGATTGACGGGCAGGAAAAGACCAACTGGTCCATCAAGCCAGAGCAGCATCACCATCCAGGACAAAGCAGCCACTTGATCAGCCCCCCATCCACCACCTTCAACACTCACTCCCTCCACCACCGGCGCCCCCTGGCTGCAGTGTGCACCATCTACAAGATGCACTGCAGCAACTCGCCAAGGCTTCTTCGGCAGCACCTCCCAAACCCACGACCTCTACCCCCGAGAAGGACAAGGGCAGCAGGTGCATGGGAACACCACCACCTCCACGTTCCCCTCCCAGTCACACACCATCCTGACTGGGAAATATATCGGCCGTTCCTTCATCGTCGCTGGGTCACAATCCTGGAACTCCCTCCCTAACAGCATTGTGGGAGCACCTTCACCACACGGACTGCAGCGGTTCAAGAAGGCGGCTCACCACCACCTTCTCAAGGGGCAATTAGGGGTGGGCAATAAATGCCGGCCTTGCCAGCGACGCCAACATCCCGGGAAGGAATTTTTTTTTTTAAAGGCACTTCATTCGTCGCCCCCTTGTAAGCAAAAAACAACCAGGGCCAACAAGGGTTAAAGTGTACTCTGGTAAATTTCCTCCCCGACCCCCGCAGACGATGGAAATCAGACCAGGAGATCACACGGACTGCGTGTTATCTATACGATGCGATCGTGTTATCTATACGGTGTGAGGGATTGGGGGTAGTGTGCTGACGTGGATTGAGAACTGGTTGTCAGACAGGAAGCAAAGAGTAGGAGTAAATGGGTACTTTTCAGAATGGCAGGCAGTGACTAGTGGGGTACTGCAAGGTTCTGTGCTGGGGCCCCAGCTGTTTACATTGTACATTAATGATTTAGACGAGGGGTTAAATGTAATATCTCCAAATTTGCGGATGACACTAAGTTGGGTGGCAGTGTGAGCTGCAAGGAGGATGCTATGAGGCTGCAGAGTGACTTGGATAGGTTAGGTGAGTGGGCAAATGCATGGCAGATGAAGTATAATGTGGATAAATGTGAGGTTATCCACTTTGGTGGTAAAAACAGAGAGACAGACTATTATCTGAATGGTGACAGATTAGGAAAAGGGGAGGTACAAAGAGACCTGGGTGTCATGGTACATCAGTCATTGAAGGTTGGCATGCAGGTACAACAGGCGGTTAAGAAAGCAAATGGCATGTTGGCCTTCATAGCGAGGGGATTTGAGTACAGGGGCAGGGAGGTGTTGCTACAGTTGTACAGGGCCTTGGTGAGGCCACACCTGGAGTATTGTGTACAGTTTTGGTCTCCTAACTTGAGGAAGGACATTCTTGCTATTAAGGGAGTGCAGCGAAGGTTCACCAGACTGATTCCCGGGATGGCGGGACTGACCTATCAAGAAAGACTGGATCAACTGAGCTTGTATTCACTGGAGTTCAGAAGAATGAGAGGGGACCTCATAGAAACGTTTAAAATTCTGACGGGGTTAGACAGGTTAGATGCAGGAAGAATGTTCCCAATGTTGGGGAAGTCCAGAACCAGGGGTCACAGTCTAAGGATAAGGGGTAAGCCATTTAGGACCGAGATGAGGAGAAACTTCTTCACCCAGAGAGTGGTGAACCTGTGGAATTCTCTACCACAGAAAGTTGTTGAGGCCAATTCACTAAATATATTCAAAAGGGAGTTAGATGAGGTCCTTACTACTAGGGGGATCAAGGGGTATGGCGAGAAAGCAGGAATGGGGTACTGAAGTTGCATGTTCAGCCATGAACTCATTGAATGGCGGTGCAGGCTCGAAGGGCCGAATAGCCTACTCCTGCACCTATTTTCTATGTTTCTATGTTTCTATGTGTGCCCCTGTCAGGAAGCGGTCCCACTCCCTCCAGAAGGCAAGGCAGAGTCTCACCGCCCACCACACCTGCCGTTCCAGAGGCGAGGTTTGAACATCCCATTGGTCGATGTTAACCTGGGCCGCAATCCTGGAGGCCCTCGATGCGTGGGTTGCTGCTCCTCCATCTCTTTAATCGACGTTGTGCTTTTATTAGCTTTCTTTCCAAAGAAGCTGTTCGCCTTGTGCATTCTTGTTCCGGGCGGAGCGTGACTTCATGTTGGTGTTCCCATTGTTAAAAGTGACCTCGTGTGTACCACGGTGCCAGCCATCGCTTCTACAGGGTGGTATTTGTCTGGATCACAGCGTGCAATTATCAGCGTAAGGATATTCAGAGCGGCTGTTCACAGTGCAACACACTCCCAAACACACTATACAACTACTCAAAGCACCCTGTCAACGGATTCATAGAAAAAGTATAGAATTGAGGAGGAGGTGGTTTTTAAAATTCAGAGGAGTTTTGACGGTGAGCAGGGGACAGACTATTTTCTCCTGTTGGGGACTCGGAAGCAGGATCGTTAATTTAAATCCTCATTGGATTGTCCTATCACAGAGCTGGCACAGACACGGGAGGGTGAATGGCCTCCCTCTCTACGTCTTAATATAGACTATTCCCACGCTCTCCTGGCCGGCCTCCCATCTTCCACCCTCTGTAAACTAGAGATGATCCAAAACTCGTCTGCCCCCGTGTCCTAACTCACACCCAGTCCCACTCACCCATCACCCCCTGTGCTCGCTGACCGTGTCCTAACTCACACCCAGTCCCACTCACCCATCACCCCCTGTGCTCACTGACCCGTGTCCTAACTCACACCCAGTCCCGCTCACCCATCACCCCCTGTGCTCACTACCCCGTGTCCTAACTCACACCGTCCCGCTCACCCATCACCCCCTGTGCTCGCTGACCGTGTCCTAACTCACACCCAGTCCCACTCACCCATCACCCCCTGTGCTCGCTGACCGTGTCCTAACTCACACCCAGTCCCGCTCACCCATCACCCCCTGTGCTCGCTGCCCCGTGTCCTAACTCACACCCAGTCCCACTCACCCATCACCCTCTGTGCTCGCTGACCCGTGTCCTAACTCACACCCAGTCCCACTCACCCATCACCCGCTGTGCTCACTGCCCTGTGTCCTAACTCACACCCAGTCCCACTCACCCATCACCCCCTGTGCTCACTGCCCCGTGTCCTAACTCACACACAGTCCCACTCACCCATCACCCCCTGTGCTCACTGCCCCGTGTCCTAACTCACACCCAGTCCCACTCACCCATCACCCCCTGTGCTCACTGCCCCATCACCCCCTGTGCTCACTGCCCCGTGTCCTAACTCACACCCAGTCCCACTCACCCATCACCCCCTGTGCTCACTGCCCCATCACCCCCTGTGCTCACTGCCCCGTGTCCTAACTCACACCCAGTCCCACTCACCCATCACCCCCTGTGCTCACTGCCCCATGTCCTAACTCACACCCAGTCCCACTCACCCATCACCCCCTGTGCTCACTGCCCTGTGTCCTAACTCACACCCAGTCCCACTCACCCATCACCCCCTGTGCTCGCTGCCCCGTGTCCTAACTCACACACAGTCCCACTCACCCATCACCCCCTGTGCTCGCTGACCTACATTGGCTCCCAGTCCGGCAACGCCTCGATATTGATATTCTCATCCTTGTTTACAAATCCCTCCATGGCCTTCGCCCCTCCCTATCTCTGTAATCTCCAGCCCCACAACCCTCCAAGATCTCTGCGCTCCTCTAATTCTGGCCTCTTGGCTATCCCCTGATTTTAACCACTTCACCATCGGTGGCTGTGCCTTCAGCTGCCTGGGCCCCAAGCTCTGGTACTCCCTCCCTAAACCTCTCCGCGCCTCTCTCTCCTCCTTTTAAGATGCTCCTTCAAACCTATCTTTTCACCTGCCCTAATATCTCCTTATGTGGCTCGGTGTCAAATTTTGTTTGATAATCGCTCCTGTGAAGCATCTTGGGACGTTTTACCATGTCAAAGGCACTGTATAAATACAGGTTGTTGTCAATAAGGGAACACATTTCACTTTTCACAAAATGTCAGACAAGAGAATAGTTTTCACAAATTACAATCAACTTTGCAGTTTTAAAATTAAAGTGGTTGTAAACTTTGTTTTCAAGGTATTACCGGCTGGATTCAAGTAAAAGTCTTGCAGAAAACCTGAGCCACAAGACCGTCATTGAATATCCTACGTTACATGTAGTGTTGAAGGTGAATTCTCTGGAATACAGGTTACTCAATGATGGTAAGTCATGTCAATTTAAAAATAACTCCTCATGAACATGGTATTGAATGAAAATGGAAGAATTGTGTTTGATGTGCAGTATAAACTAAATGGTGCCATTTTACAGGGGGTGCAGGAACAGACATGGAAATATAGAAAATAGGAGCAGGAATAGGCCATTCGGCCCTTCGAGCCTGCACCACCATTCAGTATCTGTTACGTCTTTAATACTCTTATGAATGACTCCACGAGGTCTAGTATTGTACTTGAGTTGTTGTGACCTTAGTCCCATTTATTGTAACTCCAGAGTGAAGGCACAAGCACGGTGGGCAGCCTTTTATACTGGGCCCGATACACCTATCAGGTGACCCTCAGGTCTCCCACCGCAGTGCCCTCTGGTGGCACGCCTTATATGACTATACAGTTAGTATACATGGTCTACATACATGACAAATATGATCATGGCTGATCTCTATCTCAGCACCATATTCCCGCTTTCTCCCCATACCCCTGGATGCCTTTTGTTTCTAGAAATCTATCTATCTCCCTCTTAAATATATTCAGTGACTTGGCCTCCACAGCCTTCTGTGGTAGAGAATTCCACAGGTTCACCATCCTCTGAGTGAAAACATTTCTCCTCATCTCGGTCCTAAATTTCCTACCCCGTATCCTGAGACTGTGACTCCTTGTTCTAGACTTCCCAGCCCCGGGGAAACATCCTCCCCACATCCAGTCTGTCCAACCCCGTCAGAATTTTATACGTTTCAATGAGATCCCCTCTCATTCTTCTAAACTCTAGTGAATACAGGCCTAGTCGACCCAATCTCTCCTCATACGACAGTCCTGCTATCCCAGGAATTAGTCTGGTGAACCTTCGCTGCACTCCCTCTATGGCAAGGGTGCAGTCTCACCAAGGCCCTGTGTAACTGTAGTAAGACTTCCTTGCTCCTGTACTCAAATCCTCTTGCAATGAAGGCCAACATACCATTTGCCTTCCTAACTGCTTGCTGCACCTGCATGTTTGCTTTCACTGACTGGTGTACAAGGACACCCAGGTCCCTCTGTACATCGACACTTCCCAAGCCATCACCATTTAAATAATATAAGAACATAAGAAATAGGAACAGGAGTCGGCCATACGGCCCCTCGAGCCTGCTCCACCATTCAATAAGATCGTGGCTGATCTGATCATGGACTCAGCTCCACTTCCCTGCCCGCTCATAACTCCTTATTCCCTTATCGTTTAAGAAACTAATACTTTGTTCTTATGTTTTTCCGACCAAAGTGGATAACTTCACATTTATCCACGTTATACTGCATCTGCCATGTGTTTGCCCACTCACTCAAACCTTTCTAAATCACCTTGCAGCGTCTTTGCATCCTCCTCACAACTCGCAATCCCACTTTGTTTTGTGTCGTCAACAAACTTGGAAATATTACATTTGGTTCCCTCATCCAAATCATTTATATATATTGTGAATAGCTGGGGCCCCAGCACTCATCCCTCTGGTTACCCTACTAATCTCTGCCCGCCACCCCGAAAAAGACCCGTTTATTCCGACTCTCTGTACGTACACAAACCTTTGAAGGTGGCAGGACATGTGGAGAAGGCTCTTTCTAAAGCTTATGAGATCCTGGGCTTTATAAACAGAGGCACAGAGTACAATAGCAAGGAAGTTATGCTAAAACCTTTATAAATCACTGGTTAGGATTAGACACCATACTCCAGCTGGGTAGCACACTTTCGGAGGATGTCAAGGCCTTGGAGAGGGAGCAGAGGGGATTGACCAGAATGGCTCCAGGGATGAGGGACTTCAGAGACGTGGATAGACTGGAGAAGCTGGGGTTGTTCTCCTTGGAGCAGAGAAGGTTAAGGGGAGATGTAACAGAGCTGTTCAAAATCATGAAGGGCTTTGATGAGAGTAAATAAGGAGAAATTGATTTAAGGGGCAGAAGGGGTCGGTGAGCAGAGGGACACAGATTGACAATAATCGGCAAAAGAACCAGAGGGGGAGGGGAGGAGAGTTTATTTACGCAGCGAGTTGTTGTGATCGGGAACGCGCTGCCTGAAAGGGCGGTGGGAGCAGATTCAATAGTAACTTTCAAACGGGGAATTGGGTAAATACTGGAAGGGGAGAAATTATCAAGTCTATGGGGAAAGAGCAGGATAGCTCTTTCAAACAGGCACGATGGGGCTGAATTGATCTACGATTGCAAGCCCCCTCTGTGCCCTATCTAAGATTCGATGAAATGTATTCTAAACTTCATGCACTACCTGGCACAGCTTTATATCATTTACACGCCTTTCTCAAACACGGACGTTCCAAAGGGCGAATGAATCACCAAGCAGCACAGTCACTATTTTGCTTGCAACCAATTTGCCCACAACAAGGTCTCAAAATGAGCTGGTTTACTGTTTAATCTGTTTGGCTGGTGTGGGTTCAGGGCTGGATTGTCTGCAGACATCGGCAGAGGTCCTTACTCCTGCCATGGGACCTTCTCCATCTACCTGGACAGGCAAGCCATGCTTCTGTGATACATTTCAGCTCCCACAATGCAGCACTCCCTCAGAACAATTTGTACTCCCAGCCCGCGTCAGTATCGAGTACAACACGGTCCCTGAGCATCATGGAACCTTGCCGTACAGAGGGAGGCCATTCAGCCCATCGAGCCTGAGCTGTCCAATTTAGTCCCACACCACAGCTCTTTCCCCATAACCCCAAAACTTAGTCTTCCAGTACATGCCCAATGGCCGTTTGAAAGTTCCTGTGGGATCTGCTTACAACGCCCTTTTGAGGTCGTGCGTTAAAAGAAAAGAAAGACTTGCATTTCTATAGCGCCTTTCACGACCACCGGACGTCCCAAAGCGCGTTACAGCCACTGAAGTATTTTTGGAGTGTAGTCACAGTTGTGATATAGGAAACACGGCAGCCAATTTGTGCACAGCAAGCTCCCACACACAGCACTGTGATAATGATCAGATCATCTGTTTCAGTGATGTTGATTGAGGGATAAATATTGGCCCCAGGACACCGAGGATATCTCCCCTGCTTTTCTGCAAAATAGTGTCATGGGATCTTTTACATCCACCTGAGAGAGCAGCTGGCACCTCCGACAGTGCGGCACTCCCTCAGTACTGCCCCTCCGACAGTGCGGCACTCCCTCAGTACTGCCCCCCCGACAGTACGACACTCCCTCAGGACTGCCCCCCCGACAGTGCGGCACTCCCTCAGTACTGCCCCCCCGACAGTGCGGCACTCCCTCAGTACTGCCCCTCCGACAGTGCGGCACTCCCTCAGTACTGCCCCTCCGACAGTGCGGCACTCCCTCAGTACTGCCCCCCCGACAGTACGACACTCCCTCAGTACTGCCCCTCCGACAGTGCAGCACTCCCTCAGTACTGCCCCCCCCGACAATACGACACTCCCTCAGTAGTGCCCCTCCGAGAGTGCGGCACTCCCTCAGTACTGCCCCTCCGACAGTGCGGCACTCCCTCAGTACGGCCCTCCCTCAGTACTGCCCCTCCGAAAGTACGGCACTCCCTCAGTACTGCCCCTCCGACAGTGCTGCACTCCCTCAGTACTGCCCCTCCGACAGTGCAGCACTCCCTCAGTACTACCCCTCCGACAGTGCGACACTCCCTCAGTACTGCCCCCCCGACAGTGCGACACTCCCTCAGTACTGCCCCTCCGACAGTGCGGCACTCCCTCAGTACTGCCCCTCCGACAGTGCCGCACTCCCTCAGTACGGCCCTCCCTCAGTACTGCCCCTCCGACAGTGCAGCACTCCCTCAGTACTACCCCTCCGACAGTGCGACACTCCCTCAGTACTGCCCCCCCGACAGTGCGACACTCCCTCAGTACTGCCCCTCCGACAGTGCGGCACTCCCTCAGTACTGCCCCTCCGACAGTGCCGCACTCCCTCAGTACGGCCCTCCCTCAGTACTGCCCCTCCGACAGTGCGGCATTCCCTCAGTACTGCTCCTCCGACAGTGCGGCATTCCCTCATTACTGCCCCTCCGACAGTGCGGCACTCCCTCAGTACTGCCCCTCCGACAGTGCAGCACTCCCTCAGTACTGCCCCTCCGACAGTGCAGCACTCCCTCAGTACTGCCCTCCGACAGTGCAGCACTCCCTCAGTAATGCCCCTCCGACAGTGCGGCACTCCCTCAGTACTGCCCTCCGACAGTGCAGCACTCCCTCAGTAATGCCCCTCCGACAGTGCGGCACTCCCTCAGTACTGCCCCTCCGACAGTGCCGCACTCCCTCAGTACGGCCCTCCCTCAGTACTGCCCCTCCGACAGTGCGGCATTCCCTCAGTACTGCTCCTCCGACAGTGCGGCATTCCCTCATTACTGCCCTTCCGACAGTGCGGCACTCCCTCATTACTGCCCTTCCGACAGTGCGGCACTCCTTCAGTACTGCCCTTCCGACAGTGCGGCACTCCCTCAGTACTGCACCTCCGACAGTACTGCCCTTCGGACAGTGCAGCACTCCCTCAGTACTGCACCTCCGACAGTGCAGCACTCCCTCAGTACTGCACCTCCGACAGTACAGCACTCCCTCAGTACTGTCCCTCCGACAGTGCGGCACACCCTCAGTACTGCCCCTCCGACAGTGCGGCACTCCCTCAGTACTGCACCTCCGACAATGCAGCACTCCCTCAGTCCTGCACCTCCGACAGTGCAACACTCCGTCAGTACTGCCCCTCCGACAGTGCGGCACTCCCTCAGTACTGCCCCTCCGACAGTGCGGCACTCCCTCAGTACTGCCCCTCCGACAGTGCGGCACTCCCTCAGTACTGCCCCTCCGACAGTGCGGCACTCCCTCAGTACTGCACCTCCGACAGTGCAGCACTCCCTCAGTACTGCACCTCCGACAGTACAGCACTCCCTCAGTACTGTCCCTCCGACAGTGCGGCACTCCCTCAGTACTGCCCCTCCGACAGTGCGGCACTCCCTCAGTACTGCCCTGGGAGTGTCAGCCTGAGTTATGTGCTCAAGGCCCTGGAGTCGGGCTCGAACCCACAACCTTCTGGCTCTGAGGTGGGGGTGCTGCCCACTGAGCCACAGCTGACAATGTAGAACTTAACAACCTTCAGCATGGAGAAAATTTCTCATGTCCCGCCCTAGTTCTTTAGCCAATGAATTTAAATCTGTGACCTCCAGTTACTGACCCACTTAGCACAGGATATAATTTCTCTCAACTTGCTCGATCAAAATTCTTCATCATTGTGAATCTCTCTATTGGGTCTCGCCTTTTCCTGCAGAGCAAAGCTTCCTCTGTCTGCCCCAGCGATGCTCCCGAGCTTAAACTCAAGTGGGCATGTCCGACTGCACTAGTGCAGGAGCGACGTCCAAAATCCGGAATCCGGACACCGGACGATCTGTGGCGGGGTCGTCCGGAAACCGGGAAATGTTCCAAAATCCGGTCTCCCCCTGACCTCGGGCTGCACTGTCGGAGGGGCAGTACTGAGGGAGTGCCGCACTGTCAGAGGGGCAGTACTGATGGAGCGCTGCACTGTGGGAGGGGCAGTACTGAGGGAGTGCCGCACTGTCGGAGGGGCAGTACTGAGGGAGTGCCGCACTGTCGGAGGGGCAGTACTGAGGGAGCGCCGCACTGTCGGAGGGGCAGTACTAAGGGAGTGCTGCACTGTCGGAGGGGCAGTACTGAGGGAGTGCTACACTGTCGGAGGGGCAGTACTGAGGGAGTGCTGCACTGTCGGATGGGGCCGTACTGAGGGAGTGCTGCACTGTCGGAGGGGCAGTACTGAGTAAGTGCTGCACTGTCGGAGGGGCAGTACTAAGGGAGTGCTGCACTGTCGGAGGGGCAGTACTAAGGGAGTGCTGCACTGTCGGAGGGGCAGTACTGAGGGAGTGCTGCACTGTCGGAGGGGCAGTACTGAGGGAGTGCTGCACTGTCGGAGGGGCAGTACTGAGGGAGTGCTGCACTGTCGGATGGGGCCGTACTGAGGGACCGCTGCACTATCAGCAGTACTGAGGGAGGGGCCGTCTTTCGGATGAGATGTTAAACCGATGCCCCGTCTGCTCTCAGGCGGATGTGTGGAATCCCACGGCCACAACTTTGAAGAAGTGCAGGGGAGTTATCCATGGTATCCTGTCTTGCGTACAGTTTTGGTCTATATATTTAAGGAAGGATATATTTGCATTGGAGGCTGTTCAGAGAAGGTTCACTAGGTTGATTCCAGAGATGAGGGGATTGACTTGTGAAGATAGGTTGAGTAGGTTGGGCCTATACACATTGGAGTTCAGAAGAATGAGAGGTGATCTTATCGAAACGTATAAGATAATGAGGGGGCTTGACAAGGTGGATGCAGAGAGGATATTTCCACTCAGGGGAAACTAAAACTAGGGGACATACTCTCAGAATAAGGGGCCGCCCATTTAAAACTGAGATGAGGAGGAATTTCTTCTCTGAGGGTTGTAAATCTGTGGAATTCTCTGCCCCAGAGAGCTGTGGAGGCTGGGTCATTGAATATATTTAAGGCTGAGATAGACAGATTTTTGAGCGATAAGGGAGTAAAGGGTTATGGGGAGCGGGCGGGGAAGTGGAGCTGAGTCCATGATCGGATCAGCCATGATCTTATTAAATGGCGGAGCAGGCTCGAGGGGCCAGGTTGCCTACTCCTGCTCCTATTTCTTAACCCTCACCCTCAATCAACATCACTAAAAAGCAGATTATCTGGTTATCACTGTTTGTGGGAGCTTGCTGTGCACAAATTGGCAGCTGCGTTGTCCACATTACATACAACAGTGACTACACTCCAAAAGTACTTCATTGGCTGTAAAGCGCTTTTGGACGTCCGGTGGTCGTGAAAGGCGCTATCGAAATGCAAGCCTTTCTCTGTGTGCTGAACCACTTTGGTGATCTTATTTTTAATGTTCATTGAGGTTCGTGCAAAGGAGCCGAGAATGATTTCAGTCGATTTTGAGACCTCTATTTCAGCATCACGCATGCACTCCCTCCCTCCCAGGCTAGACCAGAAAGCAAAGATCTTTTCTCTTGTCGGGCCTCACCAAAGCTCTGTGACGTGATGTGCAATGAGGGTGGATTTTGTACTTCCCAGTGTTGAGACTGACCCCATTATGCCTGCATTACGGGCTGTGTCGCTTCATTGGATTTGTGCTGGAATTGGCGTTGGCCAAATTCCCTTCACTTCATACCTGTACTTTGAGCTTGAACTGAACACGGATTTGGGTCCGAGTGGATCCTGTTTGTATATAAATGTCGCCCAGCCCCAACCCGGTTCAGCGTAGTCCATCGTTACATGCAAGCCTTAGTCTTGAATGGGTCGATTTTCGTTATTTCTTGCTGTTATTTACACGCCCTAAGTGGAGGAAGCGCATCCGGGAGGGCACTGAGTACCTCGAGTCTCGTCGCCGAGAGCGTGCAGAAACCAAGTGGAAGAAGCGTGCGGCAAACCAGTCCCACCCACCCCTTCCCTCAACCACTGTCTGTCCCACCCGTGACAGAGACTGTAATTCCCGTATTGGACTGTTCAGTCACCTGAGAACTCACTTTTAGAGTGGAAGCAAGTCTTCCTCGATTCCGAGGGACTGCCTCTGATGATGATGATGAAGTAAGTCTTACTCTTGAGTGGGTAGATTTTAGCTTTTGCTGCTGTTATTTACACTATAATTGTTGTGTCTGTAATGCACTTATGAATGACTCCACGAGGCAATGTGTTGCACTCAAACTGTAGTGCCCTTGGTCCTTTATTCGTAACTCCAGAGTGAGGCACAAGCACGGTGGGCAGCCTTTTATACTGGGCCCTGCACACCTATGCAGGTGACCCTCAGGTCTCCCACTGCAGTGCCCTCTGGTGGACAGCCTCCTGCCACAGGGGCAGGAAACCCCAGTCTCCACCAGTTGCACCCTCTAGTGGTGCCAGCATGTATATACACAGTGTAAACCTTATTGATAGTACATCAGGTAACAAGTCTCCATCTTATGCAACTATGCAGTGACTACACAGAGAGTATATCTATAGTCTGCATATACAACAACAATGCGTGTTATGTATTAATGCTTGGGGGTCACCAGACACCAGAGGGCGCCGCGGTCGGAAGTCATCGGGCTGTACGCATGTGGCCTGTGTGCTTGGTCACCTGTATATAAGCTGGGTGTCTTTGTCACGCTGGCTTTCTCGGGCTGGAATATAGATGGATCAGGTTGCACCTGAGTGAGTTTACAGTAACCAGACTCTTGAGTCATTACAATGTGTTTTTTTTCCCTTCCCCTCAAGATAACTCAAAGGAAGACTCTCAGAGCAGTGCGGACTCCTCATCAGAGAGTGAAGAGGAAGAAGGGGAAATCAGGGACAATCTCTAAAGAAACCGCAATCCTGTGCGTTGTATCCAGGGAACATTTACTTGATTGAAGAAGACTCTTGGGGTGGGACCGTGTTTCAGTGTTTACATATTGTGTGCTCTTGTCTCCAGCGGGAAATTTTTAGAGTAGTGTTACGTTTGTTTTTTAAATGAACCCACAAATAAATTTTCTAACTACATAACCTTGTTTTCTCCCCCCGACACACACACACACACACACAAGTCTATGGGCTAGACTTCCCACTTCACATCGCTGGGCTATCGCTGAGCCGAAAGTCGCGAGCCACAAAACGGGCGATGGTCCAGCGATCATGAAGGCTGGAACATCGCTAAGGCTGGAACATCGCCCATTTTTTGGGCCCAAGCAAGCAGAGTGGAAAGTCCAGCACATATATTTTCGCATCCCCTCAATGATTAGCAGGCTGACACTTTCCTTATCTCCAGATGTTTTGGGGAGTGGGTTGCGAATGAGATTTGTTTCTGTAAACCCGTGTTGGATATCAGTTAGTCTGCTGAGCGGTGCGTAGGACGCCACGACTGTTGGTTGTTGAGGTGGGGAGAACTTTCATAACCTTGGTTAGAGCACTGCGTACAGTTCCGGTCTCCATATACCTGGGTTAGACCACACACAGAGCACTGCGTACAGTTCCGGTCTCCATATACCTGGGTTAGACCACACACAGAGCACTGCGTACAGTTCCGGTCTCCATATACCTGGGTTAGACCACACACAGAGCACTGCGTACAGTTCCGGTCTCCATATACCTGGGTTAGACCACACACAGAGCACTGCGTACAGTTCCGGTCTCCATATACCTGGGTTAGACCACACACAGAGCACTGCGTACAGTTCCGGTCTCCATATACCTGGGTTAGACCACACACAGAGCACTGCGTACAGTTCCGGTCTCCATATACCTGGGTTAGACCACACACAGAGCACTGCGTACAGTTCCGGTCTCCATATACCTGGGTTAGACCACACACAGAGCACTGCGTACAGTTCCGGTCTCCATATACCTGGGTTAGACCACACACAGAGCACTGCGTACAGTTCCGGTCTCCATATACCTGGGTTAGACCACACACAGAGCACTGTGTACAGTTCCGGTCTCCATATACCTGGGTTAGACCACACACAGAGCACTGCGTACAGTTCCGGTCTCCATATACCTGGGTTAGACCACACACAGAGCACTGCGTACAGTTCCGGTCTCCATATACCTGGGTTAGAGCACACACAGAGCACTGCGTACAGTTCCGGTCTCCATATACCTGGGTTAGACCACACACAGAGCACTGCGTACAGTTCCGGTCTCCATATACCTGGGTTAGACCACACACAGAGCACTGCGTACAGTTCTGGTCTCCATATATCTTGGTTAGACCACACACAGAGCACTGCGTACAGTTCCGGTCTCCATAGACCTGGGTTAGACCACACACAGAGCACTGCGTACAGTTCCGGTCTCCATATACCTGGGTTAGACCACACACAGAGCACTGCGTACAGTTCCGGTCTCCATATACCTGGGTTAGACCACACACAGAGCACTGCGTACAGTTCCGGTCTCCATATACCTGGGTTAGACCACACACAGAGCACTGCATACAGTTCCGGTCTCCATATACCTGGGTTAGACCACACACAGAGTACTGCGTACAGTTCCGGTCTCCATATTATCTTGGTTAGACCACATTTGGAGTACTGCGTACAGTTCTGGTCGCCATATTATATAAAGAATATCGAGGCACTGGGGAGGATGCAGTGAAGATTTACAAGGATGATACCAAAAATGCGAGGGTATACGTATCAGGAAAGGATGAACTGGCTGGGTCTCTTTTCTCTTGATAAAAGAAGGCTGAGGGGTGACCTAATAGAGGGCTTTAAAATGATGAAATGTTTTGATAGAGTGGATACAGAGAGAATGGGTCCAAGTTTCGGGACGCGCCGAAAACGGTGCAGCCCGGACCTGGACGCCCGTTTTTCGCGCCAGAAAGTGCGCCTAAAAAATACTTACCTATTCTCTGGCTCCCTGCAGGTCCTCTGGAGCTAGGTGCAGTGCAGCACGAGCTGTGGGAGGCGGAGACAGGTCCCTGCACTGAAAACAGTGCCGGGACCTCTGCACATGCGCGCTACAGTGGGCACGCATGTGCAGTAGCTCCAGGCGCCCAAAACTATGGGAGGGGCCCGAAGCACGCAGCCCCTAGCCCTGGCCCAATGGCCTCACTGGGGCTGCGTGGATAAGGCTCCTCGCTCCTCCCACCCGACCCGACCTCCGCACCCCCCCCCCCGGACCTCCGCGACTCTCTCTCCCCGACCTCTGCGACCCCCCAAGCCCCCGCGACTCTTCCCCCGCCCCCCCCCCCCCCCCCCCGAGACCCGACGCCACCTACCTATAAATCCAGCCCGAAGTCTTGGGCCCGGCCATTCAGCCTCCCTCCTCTCTCCTTCCCTCCCTCCTCTCTCCCTCCCTCCTTCCTTCCCTCCCTCCTTCCTTCCCTCCTCCCTCCTTCCCCTCTCCTTCCCTCCCTCCCTCCTTTCTCCTTCCCTCCCTCCCCTCTCCTTCCCTCCCTCCCTCCTCTCTCCTTCCCTCCCTCCCTCCTCTCTCCCCCTCCCTCCTCTCTCCTCTCCCTCCCTCCTCTCTCCTTCCCTCTCTCCCTCCTCCCCCCTCTCCTCCTCCTCTCCCCCCCTCTCCTCCCCCTCTCACCCCCCCTCTCCCCTCACCCCCCCCTCCCCTCCCCTCACTGTCAGAAACACAGACACTGACAGACAGAGAGAGAGAGACACTAACAGAGACACACTGGGGGGGGGGCATCCCAGCATGCTGTTGGAGGGCTCCCGGTGCTGCAGTCGGTAAGTAGAAAATGTTTTATTTATTGATTTTTTTTATTTTTTATAAATTTTTTTGGATTGATTTATTGATGTTTTTATCATTTATTATTGATGATGGCTCTTTATTTGTAAAACTGAAGTGTTTAATGTTTGTAAACTTCCCTTTAAACCCCCCCCCCCCATTCCCTACGCCTGATTTGTAACCTACGCCTGATTTTCTAAAGTGTAGACGAGGTTTTTTCGAACGTACAAAAATCTTCACTTACTCCATTCTAAGTTAGTTTGGAGTAAGTTTTCACTGCCGAAACTTTGAAAACAGGCGTAAGTGGCCGGACACGCCCCCTTTTGAAAAAAAAATTCTGTTCCAAAGTGAAACTGTTCTAACTGACTAGAACCGGAGCAAACTAAATGCCGAGAATTCGAATTTCTAATATACTCCGTTCTCAACCAGTTGCTCCAAAAAAACAGGAGCAACTCAGGCCGAAACTTGGCCACAATGTTTCCACCTGTGGGGGGAGACCAGAACTCGGGGCCATCAGTATAAGACAGTCACTAATAAACCCAATGGGGAATTCAGGAGAAACTTCTTTACCCAGAGAGCAGTGAGAATGTGGAACTCGCTGCCACAGGGAGGGGTTGAGGTGAATAGTATCGATGCATTTAAGGGGAGGCTGGATAAACACATGGGGGAGAAAGGAATAGAGGGTTATGCTGATAGAGTTAGATGAGGAAAGATGGGAGGAGGCTCGAGTGGAGCATAAACACCGGCACGGACTGGTTGGGCCGAACGGCCCGTTTCTGTGCCGTATATCTGATGTAATCCTATAAATTATCTTCACAGAATTATATTGGTATGTAATGCAACAACAGATTGCATTTATATAGCGCCTTTTACACCGTATAATGTCCCAAGGCGCTTCACAAGCTTTGTCGGACAAAACTTGACACAGAGCCACATGAAGATATTCGGACAGGTGACCGAAAGCTGGGTCAAAGAGGGAGGTTCGAAGGAGCGTCTTAAAGGAGGAGAGGTTTAGGGAGGGAGTTCCAGAGCTTGGGGCCCAGGCAGCTGAAGGCACGGCCAGCAATGGTGGAGCGATTATAATCAGGGATACTCAAGAGGCCAGAATTGGAGGAGCGCAGAGATCTCACGGATGGAGGAGGTTACAGAGATAGGGAGGGATGTAGGGTGGGAGGGGGCTACAGGGATCGGGAGGGGTGTAGGGTGGGAGGGGGTTACAGAGATAGGGAGGGGTGTAGGGTGGGAGGGGGTTACAGAGATAGGGAGGGGAATAGGGTGGGAGGGGGCTACAGGGATCGAGAGGGGTGTAGGGTGGGAGGGGGTTACAGGGATATAGGGAGGGGTGTAGGGTGGGAGGGGGTTACAGAGATAGGGAGGGGAATAGGGTGGGAGGGGGTTACAGGGATAGAGAGGGGCGAGGCCATGGAGTGATTTGAAAAAACAAGATGGGTATTTTAAATTGTGGTATTTGCCGACTGGGAGCCAATGTAGGTCAGTTGAGCACAGGGGGCGATGGGTGAGTGGGACTGGGTGCGAGTTAGGACACGGGGCAGTGAGCACAGGGGGTGATGGGTGAGCGGGACTGGGCAGCGAGTTAGGACACGGGGCAGTGAGCACAGGGAGTGATGGGTCAATGGGACTCGGTGTGAGTTAGGACACGGGGCAGTGAGCACAGGGGGTGATGGGTGAGCGGGACTGGGTGCGAGTTAGGACACGGGGCAGTGAGCACAGGGAGTGATGGGTCAATGGGACTCGGTGTGAGTTAGGACACGGGGCAGTGAGCACAGGGGGTGATGGGTGAGTGGGACTGGGTGTGAGTTAGGACACGGGGCAGTGAGTACAGGGGGTGATGGGTGAGCGGGACTGGGTGTGAGTTAGGACTCGGGGTCAGTGAGCACAGGGGGTGATGGGTGAGTGGGACTGGGTGTGAGTTAGGACACGGGTCAGTGAGCACAGGGGATGATGGGTGAGTGGGACTGGGTGTGAGTTAGGACACGGGTCAGTGAGCACAGGGGGTGATGGGTGAGTGGGACTGGGTGTGAGTTAGGACACGGGTCAGTGAGCACAGGGGATGATGGGTGAGCGGGACTGGGTGTGAGTTAGGACACGGGTCAGTGAGCACAGGGGATGATGGGTGAGCGGGACTGGGTGTGAGTTAGGACACGGGTCAGTGAGCACAGGAGATGGGTGAGTGGGACTGGGTGTGAGTTAGGACACGGGTCAGTGAGCACAGGAGATGATGGGTGAGTGGGACTGGGTGTGAGTTAGGACACGGGTCAGTGAGCACAGGGGGTGATGGGTGAGCAGGACTTGGGGTGAGTTAGGACACGGGGTCAGTGAGCACAGGGGGTGATGGGTGAGCGGGACTGGGTGTGAGTTAGGACACGGGGCAGTGAGCACAGGGGGTGATGGGTGAGCGGGACTGGGTGTGAGTTAGGACACGGGTAGCAGATTTTTGTGTGAGTTAAAGTTTACAGTGTGCGGAAACTGGGAGGCCAGAACGAGCTAACTTTAAACAAAGCTGCAATTTTTCCATCAACAACAAAAACATTGACGTATGAAATGCCTTCTTGACAATTGCACGGTCTCCAATGAATGTCCTGAAGCCGACCCAAGTGAAATCAACAGAAAACATCGCCAGTAACAAGGATCCAGCAGTAACACCCACATCGTGGCCAATCTTCTCCAAGTTTCACTTTGGGGCGTGATGTGATGTGACAACATGCAATATAAGCCGCAGCTGTGGCAAATTGGTGTCGACAGTTTAATTTAATTTCCTTAACTCTAGTCTAAAGTTGATGTTTTTCTGTTTAAAGTCTTGCATTTCTATCACGCCTTTCACGACAACCGGACGTCCCAAAGCGTTTTACAGCCAACGAAGTACATTTGGAGTGTAGTCACTTTTGTAATGTGGGAAACGCGGCAGGCAATTTGCGCACAGCAAGCTCCCACACACAGCCGTGTGAGAATGACCAGATAATCTGTTTTAGTGATGTTGATTGAGGGATAAATATTGGCCCCAGGACACCGGGGATAACTCCCCTGCTCTTCTTCAAAATAGTGTCATGGGATATTTTACGTCCACCTGAGAGAGCAGACGGAACCTCGGTTTAACATCTCATCCAAAAGACGGCACCTCCGACAATGCAGCGCTCCCTCAGTACTGCCCTTCCGACAGTGCAGCGCTCCCTCAGTACTGTCCCTCCGACAGTGCAGTACTCCCTCAGTACTGCCCCGACAGTGCAGCCCTCCCTCAGTACTGCCCCTCTGACAGTGCAGCACTCCCCCTCCAACAGTGCAGTACTCCCTCAGCACTGCCCCGACAGTGCAGCCCTCCCTCAGTACTGTCCCTCCGACAGTGCAGCACTCCCTCAGTACTGCCCCTCCGACAGTGCAGCACTCCCTCAGTACTGCCCCTCCGACAGTGCGGCACTCCCTCAGTACTGCCCCTCCGACAGTGCAGCGCTCCCTCAGTACTGCCCCTCTGACAGTACGGCGCTCCCTCAGTACTGTCCCTCCGACAGTGCAGCACTCCCTCAGTACTGCCCCTCTGACAGTGCGGCACTCCCTCAGTACTGCCCCTCCGACAGTGCAGCGCTCCCTCAGTACTGCCCCTCTGACAGTACGGCGCTCCCTCAGTACTGTCCCTCCGACAGTGCAGCACTCCCTCAGTACTGCCCCTCTGACAGTACGGCGCTCCCTCAGTACTGCCCCTCCGACAGTGCAGCACTCCCTCAGTACTGCCCCTCCGACAGTGCAGCACTCCCTCAGTACTGTCCCTCCGACAGTGCAGCACTCCCCCTCCGACAGTGCAGCACTCCCTCAGTACTGCCCCTCCGACAGTGCAGCACTCCCTCAGCACTGCACTGGGAGAGTCAGCCTAGATTTATGTGCTCAATTTCCTGGAGTGGGATTTGAACCCACAACCTTCTGATTCAGAGGCGGTATTGAAGAAGGGGATTCATTTAATGTCATACATTTCCAGCAATCAAACCTAATGTTGTGACACACAAGCAGCTTGGTGTATATACTATTGGGTTACTCCACCTCTTGGATCAGCACAATCCATTGAAAGAAAGAACAAACTTGCATTTCTGTAGTGCCTTTCATGACATCCTAAAGCGCATTTGGTGTGTGTCCCCATTTTATCTCGTACTGCACCTCTTAACTTTGTAAAAGAAAAGACTTGCATCGATACAGTGTCTTTCCCATCATCATCATAGGCACTCCCTCAGACTTGCTTCCACTCTAAAAGTGAGTTCTCAGGTGACTGAACAGTCCAATACGGGAATTACAGTCTCTGTCACAGGTGGGACAGACAGTGGTTGAGGGAAGGGGTGGGTGGGACTGGTTTGCCGCACGCTCCTTCCGCTGCCTGCGCTTGGTTTCTGCATGCTCTCGGCGATGAGACTCGAGGTGCCCAGCACCCTCCCGGATGCACTTCCTCCACTTAGGGCGGTCTTTGGTCAGGGACTCCCAGGTGTCGGTGGAGATGTTGCACTTTATCAAGAAGGCTTTTGCTGGGGATGTTGGCCTGGTCGAGGACGCTAATGTTGGTGCATCTGTCCTCCCAGGGGATTTGTAGGATCTTGCGGAGACATCGTTGATGGTATTTCTCTAGCGACTTGAGGTGTCTACTGTACATGGTCCATGTCTCTGAGCCATACAGGAGGGCGGGTATTACTACAGCCCTGTAAACCATGAGCTTGGTGGTAGATTTGAGGGCCTGGTCTTTGAACAACCTTTTGAAGTGTAGTCGCTGTTGCATGCCAGAACGATGAATCATATTTTTTACGGACAGCTTTATTTAGTCACCTTGCTCATCTCGAGCAGACCCACGCTAGCGGTTGTGAGGTGCAGTAACCGATACAGAGTTGCCGTTAACAGGAGCCCCTTTCGACTTCAGACCGGTCTGGTATTGCTCGGATCTCATGGAAGGTCCAGTTACTTTATTTACCGTGTGTGAAACCGATTGTGTTGCAAAAGTCACAATAAGGCAGGAACTGAGAGACCAAACTGAGAATCTACGACGTTAATGCAATAACTATAAACAGCCAATTTATTGTCTGAATGGTGACAGATTAGGAAAAGGGGAGGTGCAACGAGACCTGGGTGTCATGGTTCATCAGTCATTGAAAGTTGGCATGCAGATACAGCAGAAGGTGAAGGTGGCAAATGGTATGTTGGCCTTCATAATGTAGTATAGGAGCAGGGAGGTCTTACTACAGTTGTACAGGGCCTTGGTGAGGCCACACCTGGAATATTGTGTTCAGTTTTGGTCTCCTAATCTGAGGAAGGATATTCTTGCTATTGAGGGAGTGCAGCGAAGGTTCACCAGACTGATTCCCGGGATAGCAGGACTGGCAGAAAGACTGAATCGACTAGGAATATATTCACTGGAATTTAGAAGAATGAGAGTGGATCTCATAGAAACTTATAAAGTTTTGACGGGATTGGACAGGTTAGATGCAGGTAGAATGTTTCCAATGTTGGGGAAGTCCAGAACCAGGGGTCACAGTCTAAGGGTAAGGGGTAAGCCATTTAGGACCGAGATGAGGAGAAACTTCTTCACTCAGAGAATTGATGTTGAGGCCAGTTCGTTAGATATATTCAAAAGGGAGTTAGATGTGGTCCTTACAGCTAAAGGGATCAAGGGGTATGGAGAGAAAGCAGGTGTTAATGAAAATAAATTCACATAGACTCTAGTAAGATAAGAGAGACAACTTTATTGCTAACACAGCTCTGGGAGAAGAGTTGAGATCCCGCGATCTGCGAATACCTTCTCCCCGAGTGCCTTGTGCCGCGGGGTTATAAGCAGTTTACAGGGGGCGGAATATAATCATTTAAATTCATTTACATACAACCAATCAATCCATATGGCAACGCAATTCATTTACAGACAACTTTTTAGTCCTAGTGAAACCTGATAGCATGGTGCGAGTTTGGGGCCCTTCCTCTGTATCTTCTTTTGTGGTTCATTATTCTGTTGCAAAGCTTTCTATGAAATAGTGGCCTGCACCTGGCCAGGAGTCACTTGTTGCTGCAGAGTTCATATCAGGGACAGCAGATAGGCTTCTTGGTACAAAGTTCATTTAGTGAAAAGGCAGATAGTTGGCTTACCCCATCATGCTTTGCTATGTCCGGAAATCCACTCCAACAGTTCCCCCTGTTGGTCCTGGAGGATGGTCACGAAATCCAGATGACCACAATGAAGGTGGCTCAGTGCCTACCTTCGAGGCAAGTTACTTCCCTGCCTTGCCTGTAGCTCTAGCCTACCCTTCATAGGTAGTGGTCTGTGCCTGCGCCATCCGCTCCGTCTTCCTCGGTGTCTCCGGGTGTTCCCATCAGATGTTCTTTTCCGGTGATCACGCTGGCAACTGGCACTATTCGGGCCATCATGACTTTACAGCAGATATTAAAACATCCGATAATCAAGCAACAAGTAATTATTATTACAACAAGAATAACTACTCCATGCGTTAAATAGGACCCCCAGGATCCCCCTAATAGCCAGTCAAGCCAGCTATTCCCCCTTTTTGGGCCTTGTCTGAACTCGTCAAGCTGCTTTCTTATGGCATCAATGGCTAGGGTGATATTGTATGATTCATCCGTAACATGCGTTATACATTTGTCTCCTATTATTGTGCACACTCCCCCCTGTTGGGCTAACTGATAATCTACAGCATAAAGGGTCTGCTGCGTATACAATCTTAATTCAGACAGCTCCCGGTTGATGGCATCCAATCCCTCAGATGTGCTGTTTCCCAGAATGGTTAATCCACAAATAAGATAGTTCCTATTTTTGGCACTAATTACTCCCGCTGATCCCCCCACAGACAGGGCCCCGAGCAACCCGTGGCCGAGTGATGCTCCCAGCGTGATAGGATCCTCCCAATCGGCACAGAACTCCTTGCTGATGGCCCGTGTTACTATCCTTCTCCGGATATGCCCCCTTTGGGGGCATGGAACAGTGAGTGGTCCTATAGTTCCTACTGCAAAGAGGAGCGGGAGGGTCGGTGTTACGGTCTTGAAGGTGCCGTTGAGGAGGAACACGAATCCTTCCTTAGCTCTATAACACTTTACGTTGGTGTTGCTAACACTCGTGAACTGCTTATACCACCAATTCCCTTGAATTTGAGCCCGATCCTACCAATTGGTAAGCATCAAACGGGTATGCCCATGTTTCTGAGCTGACATGAGTTCCGTTGCACTGACCGCAGATAACTTGCCTCCCTGCGGTCACGTTCAGGCAGCTTTGCTCGTTACAGGTGCAAGTAAACTGGCCTCTATGCACTCGACAGTGCTGACGGGCACACTGTGTCTGCACACAGGTGGCGTTCTCGGGGACCAGGGCATACACACGCCCCCATCCTTGCCCCGAGAAGCAAAGCGGGTAGCTTGCATTGTCTGAGCATACTGTTTCGTCCTTTCCCCAGGACCCCCTGCACACAGGATCTGTGGGATTTATTAATTCCACGCATCTTCCCTCTATACCCCTTCTATATTCGCCCGTTTGTCCCTCACAGGGTGCGTCCGAAGTATCCGCCATATATAAGTCACGGGGTCCGCCCAGGGGTGGCCATGAACAGGGCCTCTACTGATTGGGCTAGTGGGTAACACACGGTTCGATTGCCATGTAAACGTATATGGGTCTTGAAAAACAAGTTATCTTCTAATCCTATTAGCTTTACAACGATTATATACGCTATCTTAGGAATGTTTGTTACGCTCAAACAATACAATATTTACACATTAGCAGTAGCTGTAATTTGGACTTGCTTGGAATGCATAAACAAGTATCCTGGTTACATTATCGTGAATCACATGTCTTATGTTTACTCATTAGTTTCTTTGTACAATTTCAACTGGGTCCAATGTTTCCACACACTCTTCCCTCTTATGTCCAGACAGGCACAGGTGTCTCCACTGATTATGACCTCATATGGGCCATTCCATTTTGGTGCAAACCCTGGTTTTTCAGGTAATGTTTTTACCATGACGCGACGTCCCGCCATCGGGACGTCAGGGAGCCTTTCAAGCTCTTTCTGAGCGTCTCTCTCTTCCTGATTGTCTCTGACTAATTTACGCATCCCTTTGAGTTGAGTGCTTGGTTCCAAAACATACCGTTTAATTTTGTCTTTTACTGGGCCTACGTCTGCCCCACCTGTTATGATGCTTTCTGGTAATTGCATCGCCCTTCCTGTTATTAGTTCATAAGGGGTTAATCCGGTTGTCCGGTTTACCGTGGCTCTTAATTTCATCAATATAATGGGTAATACTTCTGTCCACGTTCTTCCTGACGTTTGCATGGCCTTTGCCAGGGCGTTCTTCAGGGTACGGTTCATGCGTTCTACCATTCCAGAACTCTGCGGGTGGTAGGGGATGTGGAATTTTTGTTTTATGCCCATCAGCTGGCATACTGTTTTTACAATCTTCCCGGTGAAGTGGGTGCCTGTCGGAATCTATCTGAAGAGGCACTCCCCATCGGGGAATCACCTGCTCGGTCAATACCCTTGCCACTGTTGAGGCACTCCCCATCGGGGAATCACCTGCTCGGTCAATATCCTTGCCACTGTTGAGGCACTCCCCATCGGGGAATCACCTGCTCGATCAATATCCTTGCCACTATTGAGGCACTCCCCATCGGGGAATCACCTGCTCGGTCAATATCCTTGCCACTGTTGAGGCACTCCCCATTGGGGAATCAACTGCTCGGTCAATATCCTTGCCACTGTTGAGGCACTCCCCATCGGGGAATCACCTGCTCGGTCAATATCCTTGCCACTGTTGAGGCACTCCCCATCGGGGAATCACCTGCTCGGTCAATATCCTTGCCACTGTTGAGGCATTCCCCATCGGGGTATCACCTGCTCGGTCAATATCCTTGCCACTGTTGAGGCACTCCCCATCGGGGAATCACCTGCTCGGTCAATATCCTTGCCACTGTTGAGGCACACCCCATTGGGGAATCACCTGCTCGGTCAATATCCTTGCCACTGTTGAGGCATTCCCCATCGGGGTATCACCTGCTCGGTCAATATCCTTGCCACTGTTGAGGCAGTGCAATCACGTGTGGCGAAAGCTTCCACCCACCGGGTAAATTGATCTATAATCACTAGGCAATATCTTTTTCCATGGGATGGGGGCAAAGGACCTGTGAAATCAATTTGTAAATGTTCCCATGGCCCCTGTGGATGGGGTTGGTGTCCCATTTTAATTTTAATGGGCCTGCCTGGATTATATTGTGCGCACGCAACGCATCGATAGCAATATTTGGCAATATCTCTCCCCATCCCCTTCCACCACCAATCTCTTCCAAGACTCCCGAATGGGACAGGCCATGGTGCAACTCCAATAAGGTATTCTGTATGCATTCAGCCGCCGTTACCTTGTCGTTTCGTCTCCAAACGTTATCCTTTCCTTGCGTTGCACCCTGCTTTGTCCACATACCCCTTTCTTCCTCAGAAGTGTCCTGGTGTAGTTTCTCGATACTTATCTGTTTCTCTCGGACCCCAGCGGCACTGACTGAGGCTTCCTCACACTCCTCTTGTTCTAATGCCTCTTGTGCAGCTAAGACCGCAGCCTGATTTCCCTGGTGACTCAGCCAATCTGGACTGGTTCGGGCCGGTTCCCTTTGGTGGGCTTTAATTTTAATGACCGTGACCTGTTTTGGTTTATTACTGACTGCTAAGAGGGCTTCTATTCTCAGCTGGTGTTTTATGGGATGTCCGCTGGTTGTGATAAAATCCCTCCTCTCCCATGCTGTCATATAATCGTGTACTACCCCGAATGCATATCTACTGTCCGTATAGATATTAACGATCTTACCCTCTGATAGTTTCAGTGCCCAGGTGAGGGCTACCAGTTCTGCCACCTGAGCTGACGACCCCCCATTAATTCACCCTGATTCGACTGTCTCTAGATCCTGGTTAACTACAGCCCATCCGCTACGAGGTAGTCCCTCTACGTATTTTCGCGAGCCGTCCACAAACTAGGTTTGTTCTGCGGATTGAAGGGGCGTGTCTTTTATTCTATCCTCTTCCATGTCCATATCCACGTCCCCGCAATCGTGGGGCTCTCTCTCTTGCACTATGCCCTCCGTGGGGTTTTCCCCTACATCTCTAATTATAGTTACTGCTTTGTTGGGTGGCAAGAGGACTGCTTGCAACTTTGCCCGTCTCATATTAGAAACGGTTCTCAGTTTTCCTGTGTTTAACATTTCTACCAACATGTGTTTGATGTGGAGAATGATGTTTCCGGTCATTACCACGGGCTCGCTTATTTCTACTGCCCAAGCTGTGCAGTCTAGTGCAGCTATACATCTGGATAATCCGGTCACCACCGGACCTTCGGCGGTGGAGTAATAGGCTATAGGTCTCCTTTTATCCCCGTGATCTTGGGTGACCACGGCCGTATAGAACCCATCTTCATTGGTACAGTGGATGTGGAAATCTTTATCCATGTCAGGCAGTCCCAATCCAGGTGCGGAGACTAGTTCTGACTTGAATTTACTATACGCCTGTTCTTGTTCAGGGCCCCACTCTATCAGGTCGAGGGCCGGTTTTCCTCCCTTTACTAGTCTTTGTATAGGCTCGGCAATCTTTGCAAACTCAGGGATAAAGTTCCGGCTGTAATTAAAGAGACCCAGTACCTTCCTCACCCCCCCCCCCTTACCGTTACTGGTCTAGGCATGTCCTTGACAGCCTTTTTCCTATCCGAGGGCATTTCTTTCAACCCCTTTGAAAGGCAGTACCCTAGGTACAGGACTTGGGTTTTCCCGGCCTGGGCTTTCTTGGGGTTGACCTTAAGGCCTGCCGTCTCCAAAGCTCGTAACACCAGGTATAGGGTTGCCTGATGTCCCTCCTTGGTTTCTGAAGCTATTAATATGTTGTCAACATATTGTAAAATACTATTTCCTGCCGGTACTTCTATTTGTTTTAGTACGTCGCTCATGACTCGGTGGAATATGGCAGGCCTATTATGGAACCCTTGTGGTAATCGGGTCCAAGTATATTGTTTATCCTCCACCGTGAAGGCGAATTTCTCTTGTGATTCTGGGTCGAGGGGAAGTGCCCAGAAGCCATTGGCTATGTCCAGGACTGTAAAGATTTTATGTTCAGGGGATAATCCATTAAGGATTGTGGAGGGACTGGCCACTATCGGGTATAGTTTGGGGGTGACCTTATTAAGGGCAGTGTAGTCAATGGTTAGTATATAACTCCCATCTGGCTTCCCTACTGGCCATGTTGGGGAGTTAGTGGTGCTAACAGTTTCTCTTAAGATACCTTTTTCCATTAGTCACTTTACTATTTCTACTACTGCTGTTCTGGCTTCAGGTCTTATAGGGTATTGCCGGTGTGGTTTATGAGATGGTCCACGGACCTTAATCGGGTCCATGTCCGCCTTTCCGGTATCCAATTTTGTCTATGCCCAAACCCCGGGCACAGAGGCACAAATGCCGCCATACCCTCCAGTCTCGGTGTGCCAGTTGTTTTTTGTGGCTGTTGCTACACCTAAACTTTCCATATGGTGAGCTATCTGTCCCAAATCTCCCTTGCAGCCATCTGCCTTTGGCCATGTTAATTTCCCCTTGCCACAATCAATCAGGGCCTGGAATTCCTTCATTACGTCATTCCCCAATATTGTTCCCTCACGATTCTTGCATACATAAAATCTCATGGGTATACATAAATGATCAATTTCCACCACTTGGGTGGTGCTCAGGTAGGCTGGTGTTGGCAGTCCATCTATTCCGTTTATTAAAGACTTTTTGTCGGTTACGGGAAGGGGTAGATTGTTATGGATATTGAGGCTCCAGTGTCCACTAGCATCTCACACTGTTGGCCCCCTCCTAGTGCAGACACATATATCCTTCCCTCCTTTTTACTTTGTACAGGGGCCGCCGGGCATCACAGGGTGGCTTTGTACTCCTGCCACTGCTGGTATTCCTGTTCTGACAGGGTCCTTGCCTTATTAGGATAGCCATTTTTACTATAGCAGGTCGCGTCTAAATGTCCCTTTTTGCCGCAATATGTGCATTGTTTCTCCATGCGTTTCCCCTTACATTCTTTGGCAAAGTGACCCACCTTCCCGCAGTTATGTCATGTCCCCTTTTTCTGCCCCCCCCGTCCCTGCTGCAAAAACCCTTTCTTGTTTAATCTTTGGGATTTTTCATCACCCCCCTCCCTGGACGCCACTAGCCCACTCGACCAGTTCATCATAATCCTGGATTACAATTACTCCCATTTTTATAATGGTCTGGTGTGCAGCGGATAGTCCGTCCTTGAATGCCTGGATAAATGCTCGGTCACCGCGGCCCGGGTTTCCCTGTCCAGAGCATTCTTGATATATCTGGAATAATCATTCCCCATACTCTGAGGCTCCTTCCCCCTTTTGTTGTTTGGTTGTAGTAATTTTACTCCAATTAGTCGGGGCATTACCTAAAGTGTAGTTGGTGGCCCACCCAAACTGTATCCAGCTCTGCCCAAAATTTGGTATTCGCACACCGGGGTTGTAATTTACCCAGGGATGCCAGTATCTGCTGTCTCTCGCCGGGGGTAAATGGTTTATAGATTGCAGTGGGATTCGCTGCAGTTCCTCCCCTGGTGACTGGCGCCGCCGGGAAGGTTTCTAGATCTTCCTGACCCGGGGCTGTTGCCTCACCTTGGTAATCTTCGTAAGGGGGCAGTGAGGCTGTTTCTCCATATCGGTTCTGAATCTGTTGTTCTAACGCCAGGCATTTCTTTTCTCATTCCCTACATTTCCCTTGTGCCTGCCTTAATTGTTTACTTTTCTCTTCCCTTTTCTCTCTAACGTCCTTTACTTGTTCAATTAGTCCTGCTAACTGATGGATGAGTAATACTCCGGCCTTTTTGGTTTTATCTTTTTTTTGTTTTGCCATCCAATTTCGTTGTTGTTCTAATGTCTGGGATACATCCCAGCCGTCTTTCTGCATTTTTTTTAATTAAGACTTGTCGATCGGTCATGTAAGAGTTAATTAGGGACCCGGGCGGTCCACATTTTACGTCCGTTTCCTTACCTGCCATTGACGATGTTTATTCTATGTTCCTGTATTCCCCTTTAGTTTATGGAATTTCCAAACTTAAATACTAACGGCCACAATTCACCTCGCAGAGACCTCTTGTCTTGCTCGCGAAGATTAATGTGTTTCCTTACCACCGGAGTCTGGCTCTTGGTTGGAGTGATCAGCTCCCTTCTGCACCGATTTTTATATCACCTTCTATGAACATTGGACTAAAATACTCAACCCCCGCATCACTAATTACTTTACTTTCAGTCTGCGTTGTACACCACTACGGTCTGAATTTCTTAACTCTTATCACATACTATCACATACTATCACATACTATCAAGTTATGTCTCTTTCCTCACTTAATCTATTTTATTCGTTTGATACCACTTTGCCGGCCAGCCGCTTCCCCCAGTATAATTTCTGGGTGGTCAGAAATTGACTACTGTCCCGTTCTACTGGGTCATATGACTATCCAGCTCCGCGATATCCTGTTCGTGACGCCAATTTGTTAATGAAAATAAATTCACATAGACTCTAGTAAGGTAAGAGAGACAACTTTATTGCTAACAGAGCTCTGGGAGAAGAGTTGAGATCCTGCGATCTGCGAATACCTTCTCCCCGAGTGCCTTGTGCCGCGGGGTTATAAGCAGTTTACAGGGGGCAGAATATAATCATTTAAATTCATTTACATTAAACCAATCAATCCATATGGCAATGCAATTCATTTACAGACAACTTTTTAGTCCTAGTGAAACCTGATAGCATGACGTGAGTTTGGGGGCCCTTCCTCTGTATCTTCTTTTGTGGTTCATTATTCTGTTGTAAAGCTTTCTATGAAACAGTGGCCTGCACCTGGCCAGGAGTCACTTGTTGCTGCAGAGTTCATATCAGGGACAGCAGATAGGCTTCTTGGTACAAAGTTCATTTCGTGGTGGCTTACCCCATCCTGCTTTGCTATGTCCCAAAATCCGCTCCAACACAGGAATGGGGAATGGAAGTTGCATGATCAGCCATGATCATATTGAATGGTGCTGCAGGCTCGAAGGGCTGAATGGCCTGCCCCTGCACCTATTTTCTATGTTTCTATATTAATGTAGTGGGTATGTAATATGGTCAGTCTGCTGCATTATTAACAGTTTGCCTTCAACAGTAACGAGCCTCGTCAGTCCGCTGTAAATCAATATGTATGAAATGATTATTTATCTTTGACCTGCCCAACACCAAGTTTTTGTTCAATGATGCCATTTGGCACCTTCTCGAATTTCGTAATGCCATGTATCCTCTCAATGTAATCTGCGGTTTGGACTTAAAATCTAATCCTCTTGTAAAGGGAAAGGTTATGTAAGGTCTGTACTGGTTTGGGAGCAGAAAAGGTAAATGTCTTTGTGACAACTTGATTGGAAAATACAACAGTAAAAAAGTTGAAAGGTGACAGGATTTGTGAACACCATTTCTCGGCGGTGTGCTATACCACGCTACCTAGAGCAGAATGTAACTATTTACTCATTCTGCACTAAATCGCTGACCGACATTAGCTCCCGGTCCGGCAACGCCTCAATTTTACAATCCTCATTCTTGTTCTCAAATCCCTCCATGCCCGTGCCCCTCCCTATATCTGTAATCTTCTCCAACCCCACAATCCCCCGAAATCTCGGCTCTCCTCTAATTCTGGCCTCCAAGTCAGCATGGATTTATGAAAGGGAAAAATTCTGGAATTTTTTGAGGATGTAACTAGCAGAGTAGACAATGGAGAACCAGTGGATGTGGTGTATTTGGACTTTCAGAAGGCTTTTGACAAGGTCCCATACAAGAGATTGGTGTGCAAAATCAAAGCACATGGTATTGGGGTAATGTACTGACGTGGATAGAGAACTGGTTGGCAGACAGGAAGCAGAGAGTCGGGATAAACGGGTCCTTTTCAGAATGGCAGGCAGTGACTAGTGGAGTGCCGCAGGGCTCAGTGCTGGGACCCCAGCTCTTTACAGTATACATCAATGATTTGGATGAAGGAATTGAGTGTAATATCTCCAAGTTTGCAGATGATACTAAACTGGATGGCGGTGTGAGCTGTGAGGGGGACGCTAAGAGGCTTCAGGGTGACTTGGACAGGTTAGGTGAGTGGGCAAATGCATGGCAGATGCAGTATAATGTGGATAAATGTGAGGTTATCCACTTTGGGGGCAAAAACAAGAAGACAGAATATTATCTGAATGGCGGCAGATTAGGAAAAGGGGAGGTGCAACGAGACCTGGGTGTCACGGTTCATCAGTCATTGAAAGTTGGCATGCAGGTACAGCAGGCGGTGAAGAAGGCAAATGGTATGTTGGTCTTCACAGCTAGGGGAATTGAGCATAGGAGCAGGGAGGTCTTACTGCAGTTGTACAGGGCCTTGGTGAGGCCTCACCTGGAATATTGTGTTCAGTTTTGGTCTCCTAATCTGAGGAAGGACGTTCTTGCTATTGAGGGAGTGCAGCGAAGGTTCACCAGACTGATTTCTGGATGGCAGGACTGACCTGAAGAGAGACTGGACCAACTGGGCCTTTATACATTGGAGTTTAGAAGGATGAGAGAAGATCTCATAGAAACATATGAGATTCTGACAGGACTGGACAGGTTAGATGCAGGAAGAATGTTCCCGATGTTGGGGAAGTCCAGAACCAGGAGACACAGTCTTAAGATAAGGGGTAGGCCATTTAGGACTGAGATGAGGAGAAACTTTTTCACTCAGAGAGTTGTTAACCTGTGGAATTCCCTGCCGCAGAGAGTTGTTGATACCAGTTCATTGGATATATTCAAGAGGGAGTTAGAAGTGGCCCTTATGGCTAAGGGGATCAAGGAGTATGGAGGGAAAGCAGGAAAGGGGTACTGAGGGAATGATCAGCCATGATCTTATTGAATGGTGGTGCAGGCTCGAAGGGCCGAATGGCCTACTCTATGTTTCTATGCCTGGACCCTAAGCTCTGGAACTCCCTCCCTAAACCTCTCCTCTATTAGAACACTCCTTAAACCCTCATCCATCTTTTTTTTAAATTCATTTACGGGATGTGGGCGTCTCTGGCAAGACTGGCATTAATTGCCCCTCGAGAAGGTGATGGTGAGCCGCCATTTCAGAGGGCAGTTAAGAGTCAACCCCACTGCTGTGGGTTTGGAGTCACCTATAGGCCAGACCGGGTAAGGGCTGCAGCTTTCCTTCCCTAAAGGACATCAGTGAACCTGATGGGTTTTTACGACAATCCGATAGTTTTATGGTCACCACGACTGACACTAGCTTTTTATTCCAGATTTATTTAATGAATTGAATTTAAATTCCCCAGCTGCCATGTTGGGATTTGAACTCAAGTCTCCGGATCATTAGTCCAGGGCTCGGGATTATTGGTCCAGTAACGTAACCACTGTGCTACCGTTCCCTTATATCGCGTTATGTGGCTCGGTGCCGATTTCTGTCTGATTACGCTGCTGTGAAGCACCTTTGGACATTTTTACGCCGTGAAAGGCGCTCTATAAATGCAAATTGTTGTAGATGGTGAGTGGCAGATTGCCAAATGGAGGGTGTCATCCAGTCCCATCCAACGTTGCCCCTGAGGTGCACGGCCATGCATCCATCGGGAGGTCCCGCGCAGAGCGTTCACCAGACGTTGCCGCTGGAAGCGATACCCCGCCTGCTCGGCCGCGCAGCACGTTTAAAGGGACCGCGTGCGAAAATAACGATGCTCCAGTGAGCATTAGTCCCATCCTGTCTGACCTGGGGGCCCGTGCGTGTACTTCCATCAGGGGTCGCTGCAAAAGGACCAGGAGCAGGAAGCTCTGCGCATGTCTCCCTCCCTGGCCCATGGACACCACTGGGTGTGGTACTGCTCTCTGACTGATCACACTGTGCTCACACCACCGAGTAGCAACCAGCTGGAGAGCTTTCACAGGGGGAGGTCTACCAGCGGCTTTCCAGTTAGAATCTAGCGGCCGGGAGCAGTTTGCGCCTCAGTTGGTAAGCTCAGACATCTGGGCCCTGGGTCAGGGGGCGCAGCGCTAAGGGAGGCGTACAACTCGTGACGCAAGGATGGGGAACTCCCGAGCTAAAGAGTTGGGCCGGGAGCGCTCCGAGAGAGGCCGGGGGGGGGGGGGGGGCGGGGAAATGTAAATAAAACACAAACATTGCCCACGCAACGCAAATCGCACAAAAAAAATATAAACCAAAAACTCTCGCACTTGCCTTCCTCTCCGCCGTCGGGATTGCTGGACCGCTCTGGTTTCCCAGGCGGTCATTGCGGGCGCACTTCTGTGCGGACGGGTCGGGCAAAACTCAAAACTCGCGCCGGTGTCGCAACCAGAGACGTTGTACACCCGGTGCGGCTCTTCCCGGCGGTCCTGCCCCCTTGTTGCCACAAAACACCGCCCAGAGGATCGGGGTGGGGCGCTGGAGATATCATCGCCGCCTTTCACACCGCTCCCGGGGCGTAACCCCCAGCGCAAAGGGCCGGGAAAATCCAGCCCTTGGAACGATACAGCACAGCAGGAGGCCATTCGGCCCATCGTGCCTGTGCCGGCTCTGTGACAGAGCGATCCAATCAGTCCCACTCCCCGCTCTTTCCCCACAGCCCGGCACATTATACCCTTCAGTATTTACCCAAATCCCCGTTTGAAAGTCACTATTGAGTCTGCTCCCACCGCCCTTTCAAGCAGCGCGTTCCCAATCACAACAACTCGCTGCGTAAAAACATTCTCCTCTCCTCCCACTCTGGTTCTTTTGCCAATCACCTTCAATCTGTGTCCCTCTGGTTACCGACCCTCCTGCCCCTGGAAACACTCTCTCCTTATTTACTCTATCACAACCGCTCAGGATTTTGAACATCTCGATTAAATCTCCCCTTAACCTTCTTTGCTCCAAGGAGAACAACCCCAGCTTCTCCAGTCTCTCCATGTAATTGGAAACCCTTCATCCCTGGGACCATTCCAGTAAATCTCTTTTACAAAGTGCTTACAGCACACAAACAGACCATTTGGCCCAACAGGCCCAGACTGGAACCGAAAATGCTGGAAAGGCTCAGCAGGTCAGGCTGGGGGAGAAGAGACAAGTTAATTTTTCAAGTGAGCTCTCTATGTCCGGGTCCAATGAAGGTTCCACGCCTGGAATGACAACATTCCTGTTCTCTCTCAAAGTTGCTCCTTGACCCACTTTCTAGTATTTGCTGTCTTTTTCACTTCTATAGTCAGTCAGTAGATCCCTGGACCAGTCGTTGTGAAATTGGCTCCCGTTCCCCCTAAAAATAACTTATTACAGAGTATTTACAGCCCATTGGGCCCACCGCTCCGTGCCGGGGTTTATGCCCCACCGCTCCGTGCCGGGGTTTATGCCCCACCGCTCCGTGCCGTGGTTTATGCCCCACCGCTCCGTGCCGGGGTTTGTGCCCCACCGCTCCGTGCCGGGGTTTATGCCCCACCGCTCCGTGCCGGGGTTTATGCTCCACACCAGCCCCCTCCCACCCCTCTCCATCTCACCCTATCCCCATATCCTTCTATTCCTTTCTCCCCCATGTGTTTATCCAGCTTCCCCTTAAATGCATCGATACTATTCGCCTCAACCCCTCCCTGTGGCAGCGAGTTCCACATTCTCACCCCTCTCTGGGTAAAGAAGTTTCTCCTGAATTCCCCATTGGATTTATTCCCATCCTGTATTTATGGCCCCTAGTTTTGATCTCCCCACAAATGGGATCATCACTTTAGGTGAGTGGGCAAATGCATGGCAGATGAAGTATAATGTGGATAAATGTGAGCTTATCCACTTTGGTGGTAAAAACAGAGAGACAGACTATTATCTGAATGGTGACAGATTAGGAAAAGGGGAGGTGCAACGAGACCTGGGTGTCATGGTACATCAGTCATTGAAGGTTGGCATGCAGGTACAGCAGGCGGTTAAGAAAGCAAATGGCATGTTGGCCTTCATAGCGAGGGGATTTGAGTACAGGGGCAGGGAGGTGTTGCTACAGTTGTACAGGGCCTTGGTGAGGCCACAGCTGGAGTATTGTGTACAGTTTTGTTCTCCTAACCTGAGGAAGGACATTCTTGCTATTGAGGGCGTGCAGCGAAGGTTCACCAGACTGATTCCCGGGATGGCGGGACTGACCTATCAAGAAAGACTGGATCAACTGGGCTTGTATTTACTGGAGTTCAGAAGAATGAGAGGGGACCTCATAGAAATGTTTAAAATTCTGATGGGTTTCGACAGGTTAGGTGCAGGAAGAATGTTCCCAATGTTGGGGAAGTCTAGAACCAGGGGTCACAGTCTAAGGATAAGGGGTAAGCCATTTAGGACCGAGATGAGGAGAAACTTCTTCACCCAGAGAGTGGTGAACCTGTGGAATTCTCTACCACAGAAAGTTGTTGAGGCCAATTCACTAAATATATTCAAAAAGGAGTTAGATGAAGTCCTTACTACTAGGGGGATCAAGGGGTATGGCGAGAAAGCAGGAATGGGGTACTGAAGTTGCATGTTCAGCCATGAACTCATTGAATGGCGGTGCAGGCTCGAAGGGCCGAATGGCCTACTCCTGCACCTATTTTCTATGTTTCTATCATCTCTACTGTGTCCCACTCCAGGGACTTGAGCAATAAATCTAGGCTGACACTCCGGTGCAGTACTGAGGGAGCGCTGCACTGTCGGAGGTGCCGTCTTTCGGATGAGACGTTAAACCGAGGCCCCGTCTGCTCTCTCAGGTGGATAGAAAAGATCCCATTTCACTATTTCGAAGAAGAGCAGGGGAGTTATCCCCGGTGTCCTGGGGCCAATATTTATCCCTCAATCAACATAACAAAAACAGATTATCTGGTCATTATCACATTGCTGTTTGTGGGAGCTTGCTGTGCACAAATTGGCTGCCGCGTTTCCCACATTACAACAGTGACTACACTCCAAAAGTACTTCATTGGCTGTAAAGTGCTTTGAGACGTCCGATAGTCATAAATTGCGCTACAGAAATGCAAGTCTTTCTACGTCTACCCTATCAAACCCAAAGTTTCGTAGCGAAGGATATGCGAGTGAATTATCCCAGAGTCATCCAACGCCTCCATTTCAGTCCTCAGTCACCATTTAATGATGTTTAATGGTGTTTAATAGGCTGATAAAAACTAGGTACAAGTGTTTTCGTCCACCTTGGTTGTGGATTTATTCAGCTCATTACTTTTTGCCAAGACGCTGATTCTGACTGGAACAAGTTGTTATTTGGATGCCTTAACTTTCCAGAACTCTCGAGCTATTCCTGGGAATTCAGCAGTGTTCCATTCCTCCCTGTGGATATTAACCTGGCATTCTTGCTCCAGGCAGATAGCGCCTTTCACGGTCACCGGATGTCTCAATGCACTTTACAACCAATGAAGTACTTTTGGAGTGTAGTCACTGTTGTAATGTGGGAAACGCGGCAGTCAATTTGTGCACAGCAAGCTCCCACACACAGCAATGTGATAATGTTCAACGACATTCAGATAAACTGTTTGTGATGTTTGAGGGATAAATATTGGCCCCAGGATACCGGGGATAACTCCCCTGCTCTTCTTCGAAATAGCGCCGTGGGATCTTTTACCTTCACACTGAGAGAGCAGACAGGGCCTCGGTTTAACGTCTCATCCGAAAGACGGCACCTCCACCAGTGCAGCACTCCTTCAGTACTGCCCCTCCGACAGTGCAGCACTCCCTCAGTGCTGCTGCCTCTCCAACAATGCAGCACTCCCTCTTCTCCCCGCCCCTGACAGTGCGGCACTCCCTCAGTACTGACCCTCCGACAGTGCGGCACTCCCTCAGTACTGCCCCTCTGACAGTGCAGCACTCCCTCAGTACTGATCCTCCAACAGTGCGGCACTCCCTCAGTACTGCCCCTCTGACAGTGCGGCGCTCCCTCAGTACTGCCCCTCCGACAGTGCAGCGCTCCCTCAGTACCGCCCCTCTGACAGTGCAGCACTCCCTCAGTACTGCCTCTCCAACAATGCAGCACTCCCTCAGTACTGGCCCTCCGACAGTGCATCACTCCCTCACTACTGACCCTCCAACAGTGCAGCACTCCCTCTTCTCCCTGCCCCTGACAGTGCAGCACTCCCTCAGTACTGCTGCCTCTCCAACAATGCAGCACTCCCTCAGTACTGTTCCTCCAACAGTGTAGCACTCCCTCAGCCTGGATTTATGTGCTCAAATTCCTGGAGTGGGACTTGAACACACAAACTTCTGACTCAGGGGTGAGGGTGCTGCCCACTGAGCCACAACTACACAGCTGATAATGATGCAAAACTGGCTAAGGAACAGAAAGCTGGAGGGAAATATACTGTGGTGCCCCCAGGGGTCAGTATTTGCACCACTGCTGTTTGATGTATATTAATGACCTGGACTTGGGTACAGGGGCCATAATTTAAGGTTTGCAGAGGACACAAAATGTGGAAATGTAGTGAACAGTGAGGAGGACATAGACTGGTGAAATAGGCCGACACACGGCAGATGAAATTTAACGCAGAGAAGTGTGAAATGATTAATTTTGGTGGGAAGAATGGGGAGAGAAAATATGAAGTAAAAGTTACAATTTTAAAGAAGGTGCAGGAACAGAGAGACCTGGGGGGGTGGGAGGTATGTACATAGAAACATAGAAAATAGGTGCAGGTGTAGGCCATTCGGCCCTTCGAGCCTGCACCACCATTCAATAAGATCATGGCTGATCATTCACCTCAGTACCCCTTTCCTGCTTTCTCTCCATACCCCTTGATCCCTTTAGCTGTAAGGGCCATATCTAACTCCCTTTTGAATATATCTAACGAACTGGCCTCAACAACTTTCTGTGGTAGAGAATTCCACAGGTTCACAATTCTCTGAGTGAAGAAGTTTCTCCTCATCTCGGTCCTAAATGGCTTACCCCTTATCCTTAGACTGTGACCCCTGGTTCTGGACTTCCCCAACATCGGGAACATTCTTCCTGCATCTAACCTGTCGAATCCCGTCAGAATTTTATATGTTTCTATGAGATCCCCTCTCATTCTTCTAAACTCCAGTGAATATAAGCCTAGTCGATCCAGTCTTTCTTCATATATCAGTCCTGCCATCCCGGGAACCAGTTTGGTGAACCTTCGCTGCACTCCCTCAATAGCAAGAATGTCCTTCCTCAGATTAGGAGACCAAAACTGAACACAATATTCCAGGTGAGGCCTCACCAAGGCCCTGTACAACTGCAGTAAGACCTCCCTGCTCCTATACTCAAATCCTCTCGCTATGAAGGCCAACATGCCATTTGCCTTCTTCACTGCCTGCTGTACCTGCATGCCAACTTTCAATGACTGATGTACCATGACACATATGAAGAGACAATATGAAGTAAAAGGTACAATTTTAAACAGGGCGTAGGAACATAGAGACCTGGGGTGACATGTACACACATCATTGAAGGTGCCGGGACTTGTTGAGACGGCTGTTTATAAAGCTAAGGATCCCGTGTGTTTTTTTAACAGGCATAAGACTAAAAATGCCCAGAAGGTACGCTAAACCTTTATAAATCACTGGTTAATTCACTGGAGTATTGTGTCCAACTGTGAGCACCGCCCACTTTAGGAAGCCTTGGAGAGGGTGCAGAGGGGATTTACGAGAATGGTACCAGAGGGATGAGGGACTTCAGTGCTGTGGAGAGACTGGAGAAGCTGGGGTTGTTCTCCTTAGAGCAGAGAAGGTTAAGAGGAGATTTGATAGAGGTGTTCAGAATTATGAAGAATGGTTTTCATAGAGTAAATAAGGAGAAATTGGCAGGCGGGGTGGGTAACCAGAGGGACACAGATTGACGATAATCGGCGATGGAACCAGAGGGGGAGATGGGGAGAATGTTTTTACGCAGCGAGTTGTTGTGATCGGGAACGCGCTGCCTGAAAGGGCGGTGGGAGCAGATTCAATAGTAACTTTCAAACGGGAGTTGGATAAATACTTGAAGGGGAAAGATTTGCCGGGCTGTGGGGAAAGAGCGGGGAGTGAGACTGATTGGATCGCTCTGTCACCGAGCCGGCACAGGCACGATGGGCCAAATGGCCTCCTCCTGCGCTGTATCATTCTATGATTCTATGATAATATAAAGAATCTTAAGAACGCTCGTAGCGATTACCTTGATAAGCAAGAACAATTCTAAACATAAATTGCTTGAATTTTAAGCCCACGATGGGGTTAAAATTTACAACAGTTGCAAGGGTAATTTCTCTTAACTGTTGTAAAACAGATTTAAGACTGAACATTCTTCACATGCTCTGTGTTCTGGGTTTGCTGCAAAGTTCTGAAGTCAAGCTCTCACAATAGTTTAATTGAGGCCGAAACTCTGTGATGTTCCTCCCCAACAGATCTATTCTTGTTGGCTCCGGGGTTAATGGGGACTGGGTAGGTGGAAGTGAAGAGATTATTGAGTCAGATATAAAAGTGCATTAAAAAAGATTGTGACCCCAACTGTGTCCCTTGACCCAGATACCAGGGCACAAGAGTCCTGCTTTAATTAAGTATCTGGAATTAAATATCAGTTTGGAGAGCTACTTAATGTATGTTCTATTACGAATAATCAAGCTTTTTTCTTTATGTTGCTGGTCTTTAACATAGAAACATAGAAAATAGGTGCAGGTGTCAGCCATTCGGCCCTTCGAGCCTGCACCACCATTCAATAAGATCATGGCTGATCATTCTCTCAGTACCCCTTTCCTGCTTTCTCTCCATACCCCTTGATCCCTTTAGCAGTCAGTGCCATATCTAACTCCCTCTTGAATATATCCAACGAACTGGCCTCAACAACTCTCTGCGGTAGGGAATTCCACAGGTTCACAACTCTCTGAGTGAAGAAGTTTCTCCTCATCTCGGTCCTAATATCTGGAATAAAGAGTATAAATCTACCATGTTTTCAGTTTTGGGGTACTGTATTTCAGGTGAGATGTTAAACCGAGATCCCGTCAGCTCTCTCAGCTGGATGTAAAAGATCCCACGGCACCTTTTCGAGAAAGAGCAGAGGGAGCTCTCCCCAGTGTCCTGTCCAATATTTATCCCTCAATCAATATAACAAAAGAACAGATTGTCTGGTCATTGCTGTGTGTGGGAGCTTGCTGTGCGCAAATTGGCTGCCGCGTTTCCCACATTACATCAGTGACTACAGAAAGAAAGAAAGAATTGCATTTTTTTAGCGCCTTTCATGACCATCGGACGCCTCAACGCACTCTACCGCCAATGAAGTACTTTTGGAGTGTAGTCACTGTTGTAATGTACACTCCAAAATCACTTCATTGGCTGTAAAGCACTTTGTGATGTCCGTGGTCATGAATGGTGCTATATAAATGCAAGTCTTTCTTTTCCTTCTTTGTATATGAAACTAGCCCCAGCACGATAGTGAGTTCTTTAATTGTTCAAATAGTAACGGGATGAGAAATGTGCGTTGATTATTTATGACTGGACCATGCTGGTTTTGTTCCAAGGCTTTTATTTTACTTTGAAGATTGGCACATTTATTTACTATAATGGCTTTTTTTTTTATACAACGTGACTCTACTTTTAATGTTGGGGCCTGATGCAAAAGAGGGCACTACAAGGATTTATTGAAGAAATATATTGGCATGGTTACATCCAGAAATCCCAGTTCTTTGAAGAACTTTTGATCTAATCACATTGTTCATTTACTGAAGTCATGTGAACTTATTATTCACAGGATGGTGACTCCAGTATTCTAGCTGAATGTTGCTGTGTTGATAAAAAGCAATGCGATGGATTAGACAGGAACCCAGAGCCGATTGGCAGACGCAAGATCCAATCAACAAACCGCTTGAGAGGATGTTTAGAATCTTGCCATGTCATTAAGCCATTTCCAACGCTCCCGTAACCAACCTCCCATCTTCCACACTCATCTTCATAGGCAGTCCCTCGGAATCGAGGTCGCGAGGCGGGGAGGTTTAGGGAGGGAGTTCCGGTGCTTGGGGCCCAGGCGGCTGAAGGCACGGCCACCGATGGTGGAGCGATTATAATCAGGGATGGACAAGAGGCCAGAATTAGAGGAGCGCAGAGATCTCTGCGGGTGGAGGAAGTTACAGGGATAGGGAGGGTGTAGGGTGGGAGGGGGTTACAGAGATAGGGAGGGGTGTAGGGTGGGAGGAGGTTACAGGGATAGGGAGGGGTGTAGGGTGGGAAGGGGTTACAGGGATAGGGAGGGGTGTAGGGTGCGGGGGTGTTACAGGGACAGGGAGGGGTGTAGGGTGGGAAGGATTACAGTGATAGGAAGGGGGTGACAGAGATAGGGAGGGGTGTAGGGGCTGGAGGGGGTTACAGGGATAGGGAGGGGTTCAGGGTGGGAGGGGCTAACAGGGATAGGGAGGGGTGTAGAGTGGGAAGGGTTACAGGGATAGGGAGGGGTGTAGAGTGGGAAGGGGTTACACGGATAGGGAGGGGTGTAGGGTGGGAGGGGATTACAGGGATAGGGAGGGGTGTAGAGTGGGAAGGGGTTACAGGGATAGGGTGGGGGTGACAGAGATAGGGAGGGGTGTAGGGGCTGGAGGGGGTTACAGGGATAGGGAGGGGTGTAGGGGGGAGGGGTTACAGAAATAGGGAGGGGTGTAGGGTGGGAGGGGGTTACAGGGATAGGGAGGGGTTTAGGGTGGGAGGGGCTAACAGGGATAGGGAGGGGTGTAGAGTGGGAAGGGTTACAGGGATAGGGATGGGTGTAGAGTGGGAAGGGGTTACAGGGATAGGGAGGGGTGTAGTGAGGTGTCATGTATGTACATGCTGTTTGTAGCCACCAGATGGTGTCATTGTTGGAGGCCACTGAGCAGCATGCACATGGTGCTGCTCAGGTATAAAAGGCCAGCCATTTTGTGAGTCAGGCACTTTGGGCCTAAATAAAGCAGAGCCAAGATTGTACCTTGCTTAGTTAAACATAACTCAGTTTGAACCTTATTGCATACATAACATTTGGCGACGAGAATACAAGAACCTTTGTTTGCAAAATGAGCACGATTGGATTTTTAGAGCGATTCGTGGAGGTAAAAGATTGGGCAGACTTTATGAGCCGTTTGAACCAGTACTTCATGGCCAACAAAATGAAGGAGGTTGAAGATGCAGATCGGCTCCGGGCCGTGTTCCTCACTGTGTGCGGTTCAAAGATCTACAGTCTGATAAAAAATCTACTCCTGCCTAGTGATCCAACAGAGAAAACGTACAGGAGTTGTGTACATTGGTGCGGGAGCACCTCAAGCCAGACGCCGGCATCATCATCTCGAGATACAGGTTTTATACACACGTTCGATCGGAGGGCCAGAGCGCGGCGGAATTCGTTGCTGACCTGAGACGTCTAGCGGGACCGTGCAAGTTCAGGACAGTGTTGGTAGACATGCTGCAGGACTTTGTTATCGGTATCAATCACGAGGTGATCCTGTGCAAACTTCTGGCGGTGGAGGAGTTGGATTTAAAAAGGGCCATCCAGATCACTCAATCATGTGTGACGATGGACAGGAGTCTGAAGCAAATATCGGTGAAGAACTGAACCTCGGCAAGTACTCGAAGTGTGATTGATTCGGCGTTCGGCAGAGCGGCACATGGCAGGGCCTATCCGGCTGCGTTTGTAGAAACATAGAAACATAGAAAATAGGTGCAGGATTAGGCCATTTGGCCCTTCGAACCAGCAGTGCCGATTTAAGCAATATAGTTACAAAGGCTGTCTGAGATTGAGGCATCTCCAGCGCAAGTGTCCACAGATGAGCAAGCGTGCTGTGACCTACCATGTGGAGGATGAGAGTCAGACCAGCGCGGATCCGGATACGCAATCCGAGATGCCAGAGGAGGAAGTGTATGGACTGCACTCCTTCATAACCAAGAGTAAACCAATGTTGATTAAGGTGAAGTTTAACGGGATACCGGTATCGATGGAACGGGACACGGGGGCGAGTCAATCGATCATGAACGAGAGGGCATTTTATAAGCTGTGGGATACTAAGACTGTGAGGCCCAGGCTGAGCCCTGTTATCGCCAAGCTGCACACGTACACAAAAGAACTGATAAAGGTGATTGGCAGTGCACAAATTAATGTGTCGTATAACGGTGCGTTTCACGAGTTACCGCTGTGGATTGTTCCAGGCAATGTCCCAACGCTGCTCGGCAGGAGCTGGTTGGAGAAAATCAGATGTGACTGGAACGACATAAAGGCGTTGTCGTCGGAGGAAGATATATGTGCCCAAGTATTGAGCAAGTTCCCCTCGCTGTTCGAACCGGGTATCGGCAACTTCACGGGAGCCAAGGTGCAGGTCCACGTGGACTCAGATACAAGACCCGTCCATCATAAAGCTCGGGCAATGCCGTATATGATGAGGGAGAAGGTCGAAATTGAACTGGACAGACTCCAGCGTGAAGGGATCATATCACCGGTCAAATTTAATGAATGGGCCAGCCCCATTGTTCTTGTGCTGAAAAGTGATGGCACGGTCAGAATCTGTGGAGACTACTAGGCTGCGATCAACAGGGTTTCGAAACAAGATCAGTACCTGTTACCGAAGGCTGATGACTTGTTTGCGACGCTAGCCGGAGGGAAGTCGTTCACAAAACTGGACTTGCCGTCGGCCTATATGACGCAGGAGTTGGTCAAGATGTCGAAGAGCCTTACGTGCATAAACACGCACAAAGGACTGTTTATTTACCACAGGTGCCGTTTGGAATTCGCTCGGCTGCAGCAATATTCCAGAGGAATATGGAAAGTCTACTGAAGTCCATTCCCAGAACCGTCATGTTCCAAGATGACATCCTGATCACCGGTCGTAACTCCAAGGAACATCTGAACAACCTGGAACAGGTTCTACTGCGTTTGGACAGAGTGGGACTCAGACTGAAACGCCCGAAGTGCATCTTCATGACATCGGAGGTCGAATTCCTCGGGAGGAAAATCGCCGCTGGTGACATCAGACCTACTGATGTGAAAACCAAAGCCATCAAGAGTGCACCCAAGTCGCAGAACGTGACGGAGCTGTGTTCGTTCCTGGGTCTACTCAACTACTTTGGTAACTTCCTACCTAAATTGAGCATCTTACTTGAACCATTGCACATGCTATTGAGAAAAGGCAACAACTGGGTGTGGGGCGCATTGCAAGACAGAGCCTTCGAGAAAGCCACCAATCTGCTTTGCTCGAACAAGCTGCTGGTACATTATGACCCATGTAAACGTTTAGTTTTGGCCTGTGACACATCGTCATATGGAATTGGTTGTCTGTTACAACAAGCCAATGAGTTGGGGAAACTTTAACCTGTCGCGTATGCGTCCAAAAGTTTGTCTAAATCAGAAAGAACCTACAGTATGGTGGAAAAAGAAGCTTTAGTGTGTGTGTACGGTGTTAAAAAGATGCATCAATACCTGTTCGGTCTGAGGTTCGAATTAGAGACCGATCACAAGCCGCTCATTTCATTGTTTTCCGAGAGCAAAGGTATCAATACCAACGCTTCATCCCACATCTAAAGGTGGGCGCTGACATTATCTGCCTATGATTATGTCATTCGCTACAGACCCGGCACAGAGAGTTGTGCCGATGCTTTGAGCCGGTTGCCGTTGCCCACACCGGTGGTGGAAACGCCACAACCGGCAGATTTAATGTTAATCATGGATGCTTTTGAGAGTGAAGGTACCCCTGTCACGGCTCAACAAGTTAAGACCTGGACCAGTTCGGACCGGATATTACCGGTGGTAAAGGGTTGCATCCTCAAAGGGGATTGGTCTGCTATACCTAAGCAAATGTGCGAGGAGGCCAAACCGTACATTCGTCGCAAGGACAAACTGTCTATTCAAACAGATTGCATATTGTGGGGCAATCGAGTTGTAATGCCGAAGAAAGGGAGAGAGAAGTTTGTGCGTAAGTTACACAGCACACATCCGGGTATAGTGATGTTGAAGGCCATCACCAGGTCCCACGTATGGTGGCCAGGAATTGATTCTGAGCTGGAAGCATGTGTGCATCAGTACAACACCTGCATGCAGCTCAGCAAAGACCAGCGGAATCGCCGCTGAGTCTGTGGACAAGGCCATCCAAAACTTGGTCCAGGATCCTTGTAGATTTTGCAGGTCCCTTCCTGGGCAAGATGTTTTTAATGGTGATGGATGCTTATTCGAAGTGGATAGAATGCATAATCATGTCATCCAATACGTCCACGGCAACCATAGAGAATCTCAATGTCATGTTCGCAACACACGGTCTGCCTGACATAGTGGTGAGCGACAATGGGTCGTGCTTCACCAGTCAGGAGTTTCAGGAGTTTGTAAAACTTAACGGCATAAAACATGTAAGGTCAGCACCGTTCAAGCCTGTGACCAATGGGCAAGCAGAACGTGCAGCACAAATTATCAAGCAAAGCATGAGGAGAGTAATCCAAGGGTCACTGCAGACCCGCTTATCCTGCACACTGCTGAGTTACAGGACAAGACCCCACACACTCACAGGGGTCTCGCCTGCTCAACTCATGATGAAAAGGGGTCTTAAGACCAAGTTATCTCTGGTACACCTGGATTTAAGTAATCATGTTGAATACAGAAGACAGAGTCAACAAGGGTACCACGATCGCGCAACTGTGTCACGCGAGATTTCTGTTAATAATCCTGTATATGTGTTGAACTATGGTCAGGGTCCCAAATGGATCGCTCGTACGGTCATGGCCAAGGGGGGCGATAGAGTATTTGTTATTAAGCTCAAGAATGGGCAAACTTGCAGGAAACACATGGATCAGACAAAGCTGAGGCACACAGACGAGCCAGAGCAGTTGGATGAAGAAATCATCGATGACCAACCAACCTACCAGCAGCCTCCAGTGGACTCAAGGGTCATCAGTGAACCCGGAACTTCCATCACGGACTTGTTCAATAAAAATGGATTTACAATTCCTGACATGGCCACTGCCACTCCCAACAAGTCAGCCATCCAGCCACCAGCCACAACAGACTCCATACACTCACGCGAGGCCGGAATCGAACTGAGACGGTCAACCTGGGAGCGTAAAGCACTGGACCGTCTCAACCTGTGAAAGACTGTGATAACATCTCAGATGGGGGTATTGTCATGTATGTACATTCTGTTTGTAGCCACCAGATGGTGTCATTGTTGGAGGCCACTGAGCAGCACGCACATGGTGCTGCTCTGGTATAAAAGGCCAGCCATTTTGTGAGTCAGGCACTTTGGGCCTAAATAAAGCAGAGCTAAGGTTGTACCGTGCTTAGTTAAAAATTACTCAGTTTGAACCTTCATTGCATACATAACAGGTGGGAGAGTGTTCCAGAGATAGGGAGGGTGTAGGGGGGAGGGGGTTACAGGGATAGGGAGGGGTGTAGGGGGGAGGGGGTTGCAGAGATAGGGAGGGGTGTAGGGTGGGAGGGGGTTACAGGGATAGGGAGGGGTATAGGGGGAGGGGGTTACAGAGATAGGGAGGGGTGTAGGGGGAGGGGTTACAGGGATAGGGAGGGGTGTAGGGTGCAGAGCGCTGCACTGTCGGAGGGGCAGTACTGAGGGAGTGCTCCATTGTTGGAGGGGCAGTACTGAGGGAGTGCCGCACTGTCGGAGGGGCAGTACTGAGGGAGTGCTGCACTGTCGGAGGGGCAGTACTGAGGGAGTGCTGCACTGTCGGAGGTGCAGTACTGAGGGAGTGCTCCATTGTTGGATGGGCAGTACTGAGGGAGTGCTCCATTGTTGGATGGGCAGTACTGAGGGAGCGCTGCACTCTCGGAGGGGCAGTACTGAGGGAGCCCTGTACCGTCAGAGGGGCAGTACTGAGGGAGTGCTGCACTGTCGGAGGGGGAGTACTGAGGGAGTGCTGCACTGTCGGAGTGGCAGGACTGAGGGAGCGCTGCACTGTCGGAGGGGCAGTACTGAGGGAGTGCTGCACTGTCGGAGGGGCAGGACTGAGGGAGCGCTGCACTGTCGGAGGGGCAGTACTGAGGGAGCGCTGCACTGTCGGAGGGACAGTACTGAGGGAGCGCTGCACTGTCGGAGGGGCAGTACTGAGGGAGCGCTGCACTGTCGGAGGGGCAGTACTGAGGGAGCGCTGCACTGTTGGAGGGGCAGTACTGAGGGAGTGCTGCACTGTCGGAGGGGCAGTACTGAGGGAGCACCGCACTGTCGGAGGGGCAGTACTGAGGGAGTGCTGCACTGTCGGAGGGGCAGTACTGAGGGAGCACCGCACTGTCGGAGGGGCAGTACTGAGGGAGTGCTGCACTGTCGGAGGGGCAGTACTGAGGGAGCACCGCACTGTCGGAGGGGCAGTACTGAGGGAGCGCTGCACTGTCGGAGGGGCAGTACTGAGGGAGCGCTGCACTGTCGGAGGGACAGTACTGAGGGAGCGCTGCACTGTCGGAGGGGCAGTACTGAGGGAGCTCTGCACTGTCGGAGGGGCAGTACTGAGGGAGTGCTGCACTGTCGGAGGGGCAGTACTGAGGGAGTGCTGCACTGTTGGAGGGGCAGTACTGAGGGAGCTCTGCACTGTCGGAGGGGCAGTACTGAGGGAGCGCTGCACTGTCCAAGGGACAGTACTGAGGAAGTGCTGCACTGTCGGAGGGGCAGTACTGAGGGAGCGCTGCACTGTCCAAGGGACAGTACTGAGGAAGTGCTGCACTGTCGGAGGGGCAGTACTGAGGGAGCCCTGCACTGTCAGAGGTGCCGTCTTTTGGATGAGTCGTTGAACCGAGGCCCTGCGTGCTGTCTCAGAGGATGTAAAAGATCTTATTTGTACTATTTCGGAAAACTGCTGCAGTGATATCCCTGGTGTCCTTGTCCACCATCACTAAAATCCAATTATCTGGTCATTATCACATTGCTGTGTGTGGGAGCTTGCTGTGTGCAAATTGGCTGCCGCGTTTCCTACATTACAACAGTGACTGCACTTCAAAAAGTACTTCATTGGCTGTGAAGCGCTTTGGGACATCCTGGGGCCATAAAACTTGCTATAGAAATGCAAATCATTATTTTACATCTCTTGTGACATACAGTGCAAGTGTCACCTTGTATTGGCTGGTGGTTGGGTGGGTTACATGTAAAGGGAATGGAGTCACACATGTAATTATTGATTTCATGTTTACGCAGCTGAACGGTAGTACCACTACAATTAATGTAACATCCCCCCCCCGGCACCTGGGAATCTTTGGCCCCAGAGGCGCTCAAAGTGGAGGAGGAGCATCTGGGAGGCCGTCGAACACCTCGAGTCTGTTCGCCGGGAGTACGCGGAAGCCAAGTACAAACAGCGGAAGGAGGGCACGGCAAATCAAACCCCCCCACCCACCCGTCCCTCCAACCACTGGCTGCCCCACCTGTGACAGAGACTGTTGGTCCCGCATTGGACTCATCAGTCACCTGAGAACTTGTGTTAGTGTGGGAGCAAGTCATCCTCGACTGCAGGGGACTGCCCAAGAAGAAGAAGAAATATGCGCGATTTTTTTTTTAATGCATTTACAATTTTTCCTTTTTAAATGTTTTTTTTGGAATAAAAGTCGTGACCGGATTATTGACAACAGATGCAAAGAGGAATGCTGTCATATGCAGTGATTAGTAAATGAGCTGAAGATGAAGAATAGATAGTCAGAACAGAGGTGATTTCCGAGGATGTTGCCAGGACTGGAGAATTTTAGCTATGAGGAAAGATTGGATAGGCTGGGGTTGTTTTCTTTGGAACAAAGGAGGCTGAGGGGAGAACATAAAAACATAAGAAATAGGAGCAGGAGTAGGCTACCTGGCCCCTTGAGCCTGCTCCACCATTTAATACGATCATGGCTGATCTGATCATGGACTCAGCTCCCCATAACCCTTTATTCCCTTATCGCTCAAAAATCTGTCTATCTCCGCCTTAAATATATTCAATGACCCAGCTCCCACAGCTCTCTGGGGCAGAGAATTCCACAGATTTACAACTCTCCGAGAAAAGAAATTCCTCCACATTTCCATTTTAAATGGGCGACCCCTTATTCTGAAACTATGTCCCCTCGTTCCAAATTCCCCCACGAGGGGAAATATCCTCTCTGCATCTACCCTGTCGAGCCCCTTCAGAATCTTGTATGTTTCAATCAGGTCACCTCTCATTCTTCTAAACTCCAATGAGTATAGGCTCAAACTGCTCCACCTTTCTTCATAAGACAACCCCTTCATCACAGGAATCAACCTAGTGAACCTTCAGAGAAAAGTGATTCAAAGGAGACCTTATTGAGGTGTATAAAATTATGAGGGGCTGAGATAGAATGGATAGGAAGGACCTATTTCCCTTAGCAGAGAGGTCATTAACCAGGGGACATAGATTTAAAGTAATTGGGGGGAGGTTTAGAGGGGATTTGAGGGGAAATTTCTTCACCCAGAGGGTGGTGGGGAACTGGAACTCACAGCCTGAAAGGGTGGTAGAGGCAGAAACCCTCACCACATTTAAAAAGTACTTGGATGTGCACCTGAAGTGCCGTAACCTACAGGGCTATGGACTGAGAGCGGGAAAGTAGGATTAGGCTGGATAGCTCTTGGTCAGCCGGTACGGACACGATGGGCCGAATGGCCTCCGTCCATGCTGTAAGTTTCTATGGTTCTATGATTCTAACAGCTTTATTGGGGGAGGTGGGTGGGGTTGAGGGGGGGGGGGCGATATTAGCACAATTAGAGTCATGCCAAGGGTATGTTACCGAACCCCTGTCATCACTTGCAGACTATGAGTGAGTCTGAATTCAGGGACCCGTGTGAAGGGATTGAATCACTTTCCTCTGATGCATTTCCACGGCATTAAAGTTATTCAGTCTGAGTATTTTTCAAGGAAAACGCTCCCTTTTGAAGTGTACACGCTTGCCTTGCCCTCCTCGTTATTTTCATGGGGTTTTTTTTTGGACGCAGAACATCTGTTACCCATCAGGTTGTCTGCTCGCCGGGGCACATCTGAATCCCTCTGTGCTTTCATACCTGCTTTCACTCGCGTAATGGAATAAAGTGGATTCTTTCCCCGTCTTCAAAAAAAACATTCCTGCAAGCAGCAGACTGCGATTTACTGCTCAGGAAGGAATGTAGATATTAATAGGCAGCCACTTATCACAAACATCAGCTCGTTGGCTTACTGAACTGAAATGTAGCTCTAAAATGTTTTTTTTAAATGAAAAACTGATCTATTTATATATCTTAGGTAGTGTATCGGCAACATGCTCGCCTCAGTTAGGCAGAAAGGAAAAGAAAGACTTGCATTTATATAGCGCCTTTCACGACCACTGGACGACCCAAAGCTCTTTACAGCCAATGAAATACTTTTGGAGTGTAGCAACTGTTGGAATGGGGGAGAAAATTTGCGCACAGCAAGCTCCCACAAACAGCACTGTGATGATGGCCAGATATCTGTTTTTAGTAATGTTGATTGAATGATAAATATTGGCCGAGGAGACCGGGGATAACTCCCCTGCTCTTCTTCAAATTAGTGTCGAGGGATCTTTTACATGCACCTGAAAGAGCAGACAGGGCCTCAGTTTAATGTCTCATCCAAAAGATGGCACCTCTGACAGTGTGGCATTCCCTCAGTATTGCACCTCTGACCATTCAGCACTCCCTCAGTAATGCCCCTCCGACAGTGCAGCGCTCCCTCAGCACTGCCCCTCCGACAGTGCAACACTCCCTCTGTACTGCCCCTCCGACAGTGCAGCGCTCCCTCAGTACTGCCCCTCCGACAGTGCAGCACTTCCTCAGTACTGCCCCTCCGACAGTGCAGCGCTCCCTCAGTACTGCCCCTCCGACAGTGCAGCGCTCCCTCAGTACTGCCCCTTCGACAGTGCAGCGCTCCCTCAGTACTGCCCCTCCAACAGTGCCTCACTCCCTCAGCACTGCCCTTCCTACAGTGCGGCACTCCCTCAGTACTGCCCCTCCGACAGTGCGGCACTCCCTCAGTACTGCCCCTCCGACAGTGCGGCACTCCCTCAGTACTGCCCCTCCGACAGTGCAGCGCTCCCTCAGTACTGCCCCTCCGACAGTGCAGCGCTCCCTCAGTACTGCCCCTTCGACAGTGCGGCACTCCCTCAGTACTGCTCCTCCGACAGTGCAGCGCTCCCTCAGTACTGCCCCTCCGACAGTGCGGCACTCCCTCAGTACTGCCCCTCCGACAGTGCGGCACTCCCTCAGTACTGCCCCTCCGACAGTGCAGCACTCCCTCAGTACTGCCCCTCCGACAGTGCAGTGCTCCTTCAGTTCTGCCCCTCCGACAGTGCAGCACTCCCTCAGTACTGCACTGGAGTGTCAGCCTAGATATTTGTGCTCAAGTCTCTGGAGTGGGAGTTGTGATTCTTTGAAATCTTCAGCCCGTTAATGGACCATTTCATGCCACCTTGCTGAGAACAGATCGCGTGAACTTTCACCCTGAGTACATCTGGTAGCATTATTCACTTCTGTAAATAGAGTCTGTCTGTCAATCAGAGGGGCTGCGGCTATCCAGGTGTGAATGTTGCTGAGACTAGAGCTCCCCGACAGCTACATCAATGTCAGCTACTTTAATTAACCGGGATCAGAGCTTTCTCTCCTTTGGACTTACTGCTCAGCTTGCAATGTGATTGCGAACAGCATTATTCATTATTTAAAGACAAATTTCAACTAATGACCCTTTTCACACATTTAAAAAATCATCTGTCACTTGCAGGGCGGATGGTTGGTCCTACTTGTCCGTCGCAGCCTGGCGTGTTTCAGCCGTGTGTTCCTTAACCCGGCCCAACACCTCCACTCAACACTCCAACAGCATGCGCAACAACTCAGCTTTACTGATCAACATATCCCCTTGCTCGCTTCCCTCCCTCCGTCTCTTCCCCCTCCCTCCCTCCCTCCGTCTCTTCCCCCTCCCTCCATCTCTTTCCCTCTCCCTCTCTCCTCCACTCCCTCCCTCCCTTCCTCGCCCTCCATCTCTTTCCCCCTCCCTCTCTCTTCCCCTCCCTCTCTTTCCCCTCCCTCTCTCCTCCCCTTCGCTTACTCTCTTCCTCCCTACCACTCGCTCTCCTCTCTCCCTCGCTCTCATCCTCCCTCTCCCCCTCTCTCCTCCTCTCCCCACTCTCTCTTTCCCACCCTCTCTATTCCCCTCCGATGCTTTCCTCGTCCCCTCCTCACTTCCGCCTCCCTCCCTTTCTACTTCCCCCTCACTTCCCCCCTTCCTCCCTCTCTCCTCCCCTCCCGCCCTCACCTTCCCCCTCCCTCACTTCCCCATCCCTCCTTCCCTCTCTCTTCCCCTCCCTTACTCTCATCCTCCCTCCCCTTCCTCCCTCTCTTCCCCTTTCTTCCCTCACTTCCCCCTCCCTCTCTCCTCCCCTCGCTCCCTCTCTCCTCCCTCCCTCTCTTCTCCTCCTAGGCTCTCGTTGGCCCCTCACTCTCTTCCTCCCTCCCCCCTCACTTCCCCCTTCCTCTCTCTCTCCCCCTCCCTCCCTCTCTCCTCCCCCTCCCCTCCCCCCTTGCTTCCTCTCTCCCTCCTTTTCTCTTCCCCTCTCTTTCCTTCCCTCCCTCGCTCCTCCCCCCTCCTCCGACTTCCTCCATCCCTCACTCTCTCTCCCCCTCCTCCTTCTCTATCCCCCTCTCACTCTTCCTCCCTCCCTCCCTCAAACCACCTCTATCCCCCTCTCCCTCTCCCTCCATTCCCTCCCTCTTCCTCTCCCTCCGTTCCCTCTCTCTCCCTCCTCACTCTCCCTCCATTCCTTCCCACTCCCTCTCCCTCCATTCCCTCTCTCCCCCTCCCTTCATCCCTCCCTCCTCCTCGCCCCCTCCCTCCATTCACTCCCTCTCCCTCCATTCCCTCTCTCCCCCTCCCCCTCCCTCTCCCTCCATTCCCTCCCTCTCCCTCCATTCCCTCCCTCTCCCTCCATTCCCTCGCTCCACCTCGCCCCCTCCCTCCATTCAGTCCCTCTCCCTCCATTCCCTTCCTCCCCCTCTCCCTCTCCCTCCATTCCCTCTCTCTCCCTTCATTCCCTCCCTCCTCCTCCCCCTCTTGGTCTCCCTCCATTCCCTCCCTCTCCCTCTCCCTCCATTCCTCTCTCCCTCCCTCTCCTCTCCCTCCATTCCCTCCCTCCCCCTCTCTCTCGCTCTTTCTCTCGCCTTCGCTCCACCAGCGGAGAGGTGCTTGAGATGCCACACATTCCTCTTCGCTTCTCGTTACCAGTTTGAATCGGCGGTTATTGGGATTAGGCAAAAAGTAATTGCCTGTGCGCCACTGCTGGAAGTGACCCGCCTCCTACAGACTGCGAGACATTCTCTGCAGCAAATTCCTTTCAGCCCCACGACTGGCGTCAATGGAGAAAGTATTTGAGGTTGTAGCGAGACCCAGGGCCGGCACTTCAATATCTGGCGCTTTGTTTGCACACAATACCGACTTGCTACATGTAAGCCTTTCCCAACTCGGGACGAAACTTAGAGGGGGTATTCTGCACCTTCCAACAAAGGGCTGGGGTCTCGCAAGTTGTGGCCGCGCTGGGACATGAATGAGGGATTGTCTGGGCTTCACTCAATGGGCTCCCTGCTTATTTTACTAAATTGCTTCACTGCACAACTGAAATATCATAAATACTGTATTAGATTGAATTTAAATACTTTCCAACCCCGGGATGTCTGAAGATCTAGCCCTCAATAGTGACGATTATAAAATGTACTTAACCTTCAGGGTGAGTTCAGTGGAAGGTGAGAGTCGGGGTCTTTGTTTGACTCGGGGGAGTAACTCCAATCATCCCCCCCCCCCCCTTGTATTTCCCGGGGATTCTCGCATTTTATTCAGCAAGTGCCTCGGAGATTTTGTTCCATTATTGCCAAAAGCTTCCCCAACCCCTTCCCAAAACAACCTGGGACCCGAGAATCTTGAAATGTTGCAGCTTGGGTGCCCCGAGCTCAAGGAAGCAGGTACCCATTCAGTCCCATTCCCTCCTACATAGGATTACATCGGATATACGGCACAGAAACAGGCCGTTCGGTCCAACCAGTCCATGCTCCACTCGAGCCTCCTCCCGTCTTTCCCCATCTAAATCTATCAGCATAACCCTCTATTCCCCCACCACCACCATATGCTTGTCCAGCTTCCCCTTAAATACATCGATACTATTCGCTTCAACCACTCCCTGTGGCAGCGAGTTCCACATTCTCACCACTCTCTGGGTAAAGAAGTTTCTTCTGAATTCCCCATTGGATTTCTCGGTGACTGTCTTATATCGATGGCCTCTAGTTATGCTCTTCCCCACAAGTGGAAACATTCTCTCTGTATCCACTCTATCAAAACCTTTCATCATTTTAAAGACCTCTATTAGGTCACCCCTCAGCCTTCTCTGTTCAAGAGACAAGAGACCCAGCTTGTTCATCCTTTCCTGATATGTATACCCCCGCATTTCTGGTATCATCCTTGTAAATCTTCTCTGCGCCCTCTCCAGTGCCTCTATATCCTTTTTATAATATGGCGACCAGAACTGTATGCAGTACTCCAAATGTGGTCTAACCAGGGTTCGATACAGGTTTAGCATAACTTCCCTACTTTTCAATTCTATCCCTCTAGAAATAAACCCTACTTCCTGGTTTGCTTTTTATGGCCTTGCTAACCTGGGGCACAATGTTTAGTGATGTGTGTATTTGTATCCGAGATCCCTTTGTTCCTCTACCCCACCCAGACTCACACCCTCCCAGTAATAAGTGACCTCCCTATTCTCCCGACCAAAATGTAATATCTCACATTTATCTGTGTTGAGCATCATTTGCCGATTATATGCCCATTCTGCAAGTTTATTAATGTCCCCCTGTAATTTGTTGCAGTCCTCCTCAGTATTGACTATCCCCCAATTTGGTGTCATCCACAAATTTAGAAATTGTGTTTTTGATTCCAAAGTCTTAATGGTTAATATAAATTGTGAACAACACTGGTCCCAGCACTGATCCTCATATTTCTTTTTTAATCTTGCAAGTATTCATCCACCTCCCTTTTGGAAGGTGTTGTAGGATACGCTGTGCGCTGACAAGCTCCTGTCTTGGTTCTCCCAGGCAATATTTAACCCTCAACTAACATCACTAAAAAACAGATGATCTGGTCATTATCACATTGCTGTTTGTGGGAGCTTGCTGTGCGTAAATTGGCTGCCGCCTTTCCTACATTACAACAGTGACCACATTTCCAAAAAGTACTTCATTGGCTGTAAAGCGCTTTGAGGTTGTGAAAGGCGCTATATAAATGCAAGTTTTTCTCTCTTCTTGGTGTGATACCTTGAACAGAATTGGGCAGAATGGACAGAAGTCAGTTCCATAAATAAATTGTTTATTTTTTTCCTCTTAAAAAAATTAAAACTATGTACATTTCATTCCAGTATGACATTTTAGTGTATCCCAATAGAATTCGCTACACTGTTGATAAATAATGCAACATTCGATGGATAAATTGCAGGATTCAACATAACTGATTCTGTTTGCTCTGCTATGTTCATTGACAGCTATAGCTTTAACACCGTTGGTTACTAGCTGCCACATAATATGAGCTATTCAACTCACTTCAGGAAATATTGTCACCCACACACAGGCTGTGTAAGCAGACCAACACGTTTTCCCCACACGGGAACTCTCAACATTGTTACATTTTTCCAATTACAACCATGTTTTCACACAAAGCACTTGATAAAAAGACAATACGTTGCTAAGAATACACGATAAGACATTATCTAATAATACAAATATACATCGTTTTGTTACAAATGGAACAAAAAGTGGGAAAAAAAACTATGCTCCAAAATGAAGCTATTTCCTCGCTCCAATAAATTGAAGCTTTCATTTATAACTGTGAAGGTTCACCCTTCCCTCAGTCTGCGCTGCCACAGGAGCAACACTGTACAGTGCACGTAGGTATAGCTACAGTATAACAACAGATACGGCCCCCCACCCCCACCCACCCCCACCCACCCCCACCCCCGGCCCCCCTTTCATGTCACTGCACGTACGGTGCGTCAAGATATTTTTAAAAAACAACTACACAACAGCCCCTTCAAAAACCCCAGTCTTCTCAAAAACATTCACCGATCGCAACGTTGAGTTGTAACCGATACGGAGTGTGGGGGGGAAGCTGGGACCAGTGCAAAATGCCATGTAGTTATGACTTGTGCTGGTTATTCATATAACCGTGACAAATATCTGTCTCTTCCGAAGCGAGAAGAGAAAAGAAATAGATCCTGCCCCTTTAAGAGCGGTACTGCCGTCCCACTTTGAGCAGGTCCCTTTCTGATTCATCGTGGCAGTCGATTCCTCCTCCGCCTGCCCGTCCCTGCTTCCCTCCCCCCTCCCCACACAGTTTGTCAATCTAGGAACTTGTGGATGTCATTGTGTAACATGACATAAGGGTTGGAGGCCTCGTTGTGATGGGGACAGTTGTAGTGACATCGGCAGGAATGGATCATCATTATGTTCTTGGTGAAGGTCTCGCCATCCTCACAGCGGAAACGTGCCCGTACCGTGCGGGTCTGTTGGGGGGTGCAGCAACGCCCATCGACACACGAGCCGCAGTGCTTAGAACGGTATCTCTTCACACTGGCACACCCCGCGTAGGTGAAGTGTACCGCTGCACTGGATTTCTTGGTTCTGTAGCACTTCTTTCCTTTCTGAGAGAAGAAAAACACAATTAGCAGGTGTATGGATTTGTTGTAGAACTGCTTGAACATTGTGGAATTCTACTGGAGAAGCTGGGGTTGTTCTCCTTGGAGCAGAGAAGATTGAGAGGAGATTTGATCGAGGTGTTCAAAATCATGAGGGGTCTGGACAGAGTAGATCGAGAGAAACTGTTCCCATTGGTGGAAGGGTCGGGAACCAGAGGGCACAGATTTATGGTGATTGGCAGAATAACCAAAGGCAACACAGGGAAACACTTTTACGCAGCGAGTGGTTAGGATCTGGAATGCGCTGCCTGAGAGGGTGATGGAGGCAGACTCAATCGTGGCTTTCAAAAGGGAGTTGGATAACTTTCTGAAGGAACAACATTTGCCGGGCTACGGGGAAAGGGCGGGGGGAGTGGGACTGGCTGAGGGGCTCGTGCAGAGAGCCGGCACGGGCTCAACGGGCCGAATGGCCTCCTTCTGTGCTGTAACCATTCTATGATTGAGAACACGCACGTTTGCTCAGCAAGCAAGGGGTGGGGGGAGGTGGCTGGGGTGGGGGTAGCGGGGCTTACCTTGAGGTTAGCAATCGTTGGCTGGTCGCAAGGTCGGATGTCACAGAGTCTTGACTCTTTTCGAAGCTTGCAGTCGGGGTTGTCGTTGGTGACTCTTGTGGAGATACCTGTGCCACAGGTCCTGGAACACTGGGACCATTCGGTTGTCTGAACAAAACACTTGGGTCTCCAAGCTGGAATTAAAAAAAATGGAGGGAAGACAATTTAGAAAGTGGAAAGAAACAGTGCTGGTTTATCATGTCGTTTTTAACAAAAGGTCCTCCTAGTTCAATAGCAAGGCTATTTATGGTTTATGGTTATGGTTAAAGCCAAAGTCAACATTCGAAAGGCTTGTACAGTCAGATTATTGAAAGATATCGGTTTCAGTTCAGAAAATTTGGCAGTTTTCCAAAACCTCGCCACGTTGTAAGGGAATTAAACCTAACATGGCACCTGGTGATGATGCCATTCCTGATGCTGGTTCAACATGTTAGGATTTTTCATCCCCTTCTTAAGCCAGAATCTCCTGAAGTAGATGGTGTTTAAGAGTTCATTTAGACCAAGGTTTGCAGTAAACACTGGCGACACACTTCTTGGGAGTATCAGTGTGTGTCTGCAAACTGCAGCAACACATGTGATACAAAATGCTACTTAATAATGCTGCCTTTTACAGACAATATAATGGAGTGTTATATAAACATTACTATTGTAGTTATGTGCACCTTTCATAAATGGTGCTTGGAGGACAGATTGGAGGTAATTGGCAAAAGAACCAGAGAGGGAGATGAGGAGAGTTTATTTACGCAGCGAGTTGTGATCGGGAACGCGCTGCCTGAAAGGGCGGTGGGAGCAGATTCAATCGTAACTTTCAAACGGGGAATTGGATAAATACTTGAAGGTGAAAGATTTGCCGGGCTACGGGGAAAGAGCGGGGAGTGGGACTGATCGGATCGCTCTGTCACAGAGCCGGCACAGGCACTATGGGTCAATGGCCTCTTTCTGTGCTGTCTGACTCGGTAACTTACCAGGTAGTCTCTTGAACCCTCCTTTGAGCAGAGCAAGCAGTTCATTGTTGTAGAGCGGCTGGCTCCACCATGACTTCGCCACGGTCTCCTGACTGAAGACATCTCCCACGTCGTCAGCCTCCGCCTTGCTCCCATCGCAGACCCATTCCTCGCAGCACCGACCTGGTACCTTGACCAGCCGCGGGCTCAGGCAGCCCATGTTGGGCAGCGACAACTCCTGAGGGCAGAGTGGTACACAGCCCACCGCCCCGTCGATACACGTGCACTGGTGCTTGCAATTGGGCTGGAAAATCTCCCCGTTCTGGTAAATCTTGCTGTTGTATTCACAGGGCCTCCCTTCCGATCTCGCTGCAAAAATACAAAATGAGAATTTTAGCCGTGAGGAATGATTGGAGATGCTGGGTTTGTTTGCTTTGGAACAGAGGAGGCTGAGGGGAGACCTGATTGAGGTGTATAAAATTATGAGGGGCCTGGATAGAGTGACTAGGAAGGACCTGTTTCCCCTAGCAGATGGGTCAACAACCAGGGGGCATAGATCCAGAGGGTGGTGGGGGTCTGGAACTCACGGCCTGAAAGGATGGTTGAGGCAGAAACCTTCGCCACATTTAAAAAGTACTTGGATGTGCACCTGAAGTGCCGTAACCTACAGGGCTACAGACCGAGAGCTGGAAAATGGGATTAGGCTGGGTAGCTCTTGGTCGGCCGGCGTGGACACGATGGGCCGAAATGGCCTCCTTCCGTGCTGTAAATTTCTATGATTCTATGAAAATTGGGAGAGAAAGACTTGAGTAATAAATCGGGCAACAGATGGGCATTTGACTTTGCCTGAGTGGAGATTGGTTACTGCTGCTCATATATTATATATTAACTGTGGAAATTCCTGGAGCAGGTCTCTGGAGGCATGCAGGAACTGAACAATGGTTTACTCAGGAATCACTTTCCCTTCTGCATCGAAACACAGTGAATTACATTCCTGACTGCTGAAATCACAGTGCCTTTACTGCCAATCCATGGCCACAAAACAATATAGCATCACCATACATGGTTTTAAAAAAAGATGACAGAACTCCCCTTTTTTCTCCCCCCCTCTCCCGGACTAGACTAAACGGCAGGAGACATTCCCAACGGTTTTGAACAAGCCACAAGAATCTTACCTCTGCAGATCCCCTGAAGGGCGCTGGGGCTGGCGCCAAAGTTGCACTCCAGCCCCTTGGTGTGGTCGCAGGGCTGGGCTCTGCTACAATCTTCGTTGAGCTGCTGCGCGCAGACCCGGCAACATCCACAACCCTCCAGGACCAGGCTGACTCCCGGGGCACACCTTGGCATCTCCTGAGGGCACTGACATCCCGAGGGACAGCTGGCCATCGCCTGCAGAGACAAGGTCAACAAACACACTCCTTCAGTCTCCTGCTTTGTTTTTGGTTACAGTTAAAGTACAACGTGGCAAGGCACTTCCCAAGCTCCCCCCCACATCACTAAAGTTCAGAATAGTTCATAACAGCACAGAAAGAGGCCGCTCGGCCCATCGAGCCTGTGGCGGCTCTGTGAGAGAGCGATCCCATCAGTCCCACTCTCCCTCCCCATAGCTGTGCAAAAAACACACAACTCCCTTAAAGTATTTATCTAATTCCCTTCTGAAAGTTATTATTGAATCTGCTCCCATCGCTCTTTCAGGTAGTTGAGAAATTTAAAATATCTGAGACACAGATTTAAAAAGATTTCTGAAATAGGAGTTTCACCCAGGCAAGAAATGTAAATATCTGATATAAAAATTTAAAATCGATTTCTGAACTTTCACCTGGCAAGAAATCTAAATATCTGATATAAAAATTTAAAATCGATTTCTGAAATAACACTTTAACCTAGGCAAGCAATTTAAATATCTGATATATAGACTAAAAACGATTTCTGAAATAGCACACTCACCTTAGCAAGACAGACAGTGAGGACAGCAAGTGCTGTAAAATGGATCATGTTGGAGGGCGAATGGAAGTGTCTTTTTCTCTTCAAACTGCTCTTGGAATAGCGGCAGACTGTGTGTGTGTATGGACCCGACTCCTCGCTTCCTCTGGTGTCCTGTCGCCGGCTGGCTGGGGCTCTCGCTCGGCTCTGCTGTGGCTGGAGTCTGACTATTGCTCGAGTTGCCCCTGGGTGCTTTGTGCAAACCCCGCCGACGCGGCTCTTGTTTTTATAGGCGGTTGCTGTCTCTCGGCTGACGTCCCCCCCCCCCCAACTCGGCTGTCTGAGGCTGCACAGCTTGTTTGATTCCAGCAGCAAATATGTCAGGAATGTTCTGGCGCTTTGTGCCGAGACGCCGCCCCGGCTAAAGAGGGAGGGAAGGGGGCAGAGAGAGAGAGAGAGAGAGAAAATATCCAGGCTGTTCTCATCTCCTCCAAATTAAAGCCCCCCCCACCTATCACTTAAGCTCACTGAAACAGGGGAAGGAGATGGGGGGGGGGGAAGAACATGCTTTGAAGTTTGCACAATGGGATATTTACAAATCATTTCATTCTCACTCCACAGAAAGTTTATGGCTTCTATTTCTGGCCCCCTTTCCTTTTTCCCACCCCTCTTAAGTATTTCCAGATGAATTATATGTCCTCGACGTAAGATTATTTCCATATTTGGTAGTGCAGGAGCGCTGCCTTTTCACATTTTTTGGCCTGCCCTTTTGGACCACAAAGTATTATTGACATCTCAAAACTTTCTTTTATTGATGTTTGAAGATTCCTCGCCTTCTATTGCTTTGGGTTGTCAAGCAGGTCATTGGAAATATGTAATTTGCTGTGTGTGTATGTGTCAGAAAGGGCTGGGGTTACTGAGACACACATACAATGTGTTTTTTATTATTAACACACACAAGGAATGCGGTTTCAGATCTGTCACAGTCGCATCCGAATAGCAAGTGACATTAGCAGGGGAAGGTTTCAGAAGCGATTAAACGCCTGTACCCACAGAGGAGTGATGCATTCAGCAGTAAAATGTAGCACCACATGGTCTGACTTTGAAGTGAGTTCTACCGGATTTGTCATGGAACCGTGCAGTCACTCACCAAAGGGGCTCCAATGAATGTTTCACGTTTCTAGAAACACCACAGTCTGCTTGGAGACACCTTCCTCCTTATTGATATTTTTTTTTAAATACTTGTGTGCTGAAATAATTCATCTTTAATCGTGGTTAAAATTCCAAGCTTTTCTTTTTGGCAGCAGATCAGACGAGGGTAACATGCAAATTGTGTCTTGAGTTTTCGGAATCAGTTTTAGCCTCCAATAGGTAATTTATTAAAGATCTGATCAGACATAAAGGCTCAGTGCTGTGGATTTGTGGGGTCGCTGTGGATACTGAGGTGGTAAGTTTATCTCTCTGATTAATTAGTGGATTTTTTGGACTTACCTGTTAAGGATGGAATTCCGTTACATGACCCTGTGTAGTGTGACATGCCCAGGCACATTGGTGAATGGATGGCACCTTATAGAAAGACTTGCATTTATATAGCGCCTTTCACAAACTCAAGACGACACAAAGCATTTAACAGCCAATTAAGTAATTTTGAAGCGTAGTCACTACAGTAATATAGGAAACGATGCAGCCAATTTGCGCACAGCAATGTTCCCACAAACAGCAATGGCCAGATAATCTGTTCCTTTAGTGATGTTCGTTGAGGAATAAATATTGGCGACTACACCGGGAAGAACTCCTCCACTCTTCTTCGAAATATGGTGGCTGTGGGATCTTTTACGTCCATCTGAGAGAGCAGATGGGGCCTCGGTATAATGTCTCATCCGAAAGACTGCCCCTCCGACACAGCAGCGCTCCCTCAGTACTGCCCCTCCGACAGTGCAGCGCTCCCTCAGTACTGCCCCTCCGATAGTGCAGCACTCCATCAGTACTGCCCCTCCGACAGAGCAGCGCTCACTCAATACTGCCCCTCCGACAGTGCAGCACTCCCTCAGTACTGTCCCTCCGACAGTGCAGCACTCCCTCAGTACTGCCCCTCCGACAGAGCAGCGCTCACTCAATACTGCCCCTCCGATAGTGCAGCACTCCCTCAGTACTGTCCCTCCAACAGTGCAGCACTCCCTCAGTACTGCCCCTCCGACAGAGCAGCACTCCCTCAGTACTGCCCCTTCAACAGTGCAGCACTCCCTCAGTACTGCCGCTCCGACGGAGCAACGCTCCCTCAGTACTGCCCCTCTGACAGTGCAGCACTCCCTCAGTATTGACCCTGCGACAGTGCAGCACTCCCTCAGTACTGCCCCTCTGACAGTGTAGCACTCCCTCAGTACTGCCCCTCAGAGGGTGCAGCACTCCCTCAGTACTGCCCCTCCGACAGTGCAGCGCTCCCTCAATACTGCACTGGAGTGACAGCCTCAGGATTGGGACTTGAACCCCCAACCTTCTAACTCCGAGTGCTATCAACTGAGTCACAGCTGACACAAAGCAAAATGTATCAATTGTGTCTGATTCGAAGGAAATGTGTATCTGAACTGATCACGATCTCGTATTGATATTATCGTTTGTTGCACCAGTGGGAAACGCACTTGGCAGTTCTATGAATGTGTGTGTCATTAAAAAGAAATGTTATTCCTTATCAAGCAAGCACGTAGAAACAACATTGCGAAAAAATGCTTGTTGGGTCATTTCCGGCAACATAGCTAACCCCAAATCTTTATTTCTATTATCACAGTGGAGGAGAAGGCCATTCGGCCCATCGTGCGTGTACCGGCTCTGTGAAAGAGCGATCCAATTAGTTCCACTGCCCCTGCTCTTTTCCTACAGAACGTCAGACAGGAAATACCAAATAAGCACATCCTAGTTCCGAGACTCTCCCTGTAGTTTCGGCGATACTTCACGATGAGCTGTTCTACATTTATCTATTGCTTGCTTGAAACTGATTTTTTTTCCAAGTAAGTTTTCAAATGCTTCTTTTGCACAAACTGAGCTGGTTACCAATTTCAGTCCAAACTTCAGAAGACACTTTTAAAACAAGATGATTGTATTTGAATGTACCCAGTAGTAACTAACACAGATAGTTAGATCTGTACCGGACCTTTAATACTGGACTGACCGGTCTCAGACCGGAGAGGTGGTTCTACATCAGTAATAGAAAGAAAGACTTGCACTTCTATAGCGCCCTTCATGACCATCGGATGTCGCAAAGCGCTTTACAGCCAATAAAGTACTTTTTGGAGTGTAGTCACTGTTATAATGTGGGAAACGCGGCAGCCAATTTTTTACACAGCAAGCTCCCACAAACAGCAATGTGATAATCTGTCTTAGTGGTGTTGGTTGAGGGACAAATATTGGCCAGGACACTGGGGATAACTCCGTTGCTCTTCTTCAAAATAGGGCCGCGGGATCTTTTACATCCACGTAAGAGGGCCTCGGTTTAAAGTCTCATCCAAAAGATGGCACCTCCGACAGTGCAGCACTCCCTCAGTACTGCCCCTCCGACAGAGCAGCACTCCCTCAGTACTGCCCCTTCAACAGTGCAGCACTCCCTCAGTACTGCCCCTCCGACAGAGCAACGCTCCCTCAGTACTGCCCCTCCGACATTGCAGCACTCCCTCAGTACTGCCCCTCCGACAGTGCAGCACTCCCTCAGTACTGCCCCTCCGACAGTGCAGCATTCCCTCAGCACTGCCCTTTCAACAGTGCAGTGCTCCCTCAGTGCTGTCTCTCCGACAGAGCAACGCTCCCTCAGTACTGCCCCTCCGACATTGCAGCACTCCCTCAGTACTGCCCCTCCGACAGTGCAGCACTCCCTCAGTACTGCCCCTCCGACAGTGCAGCATTCCCTCAGCACTGCCCTTTCAACAGTGCAGTGCTCCCTCAGTGCTGTCTCTCCGACAGAGCGGCGCTCCCTCAGTACTGCCCCTCTGACAGTGCAGCATTCCCTCAGTATTGCCCCTTCAACAGTGCGGCGCTCCCTCAGCACTGTCTCTCTGAAAGTGCAGCGCTCCCTCAGTACTGCTCCTCTGACAGTGCAGCACTCCTTCAGTACTGTCCCTCCGAAGGTGCAGCGCTCCCTCAGTACTGCCCATCCGACAGTGCTGCATTCCCTCAGTACTGCCCCCTCCAACAGTGCAGTGCTCCCTCAGTACTGTCCCTCCGAAGGTGCAGCGCTCCCTCAGTACTGCCCCTCTGACAGTGCAGCACTCCCATAGTACTACCCCTCCGAACAGGCAGCGCACCCTCAGCACTGCCCCTCCGACAGTGCGGCGTTCCCTCAGTACTGCTCTTTCGACAGTGCAGCGCTCCCTCAACACTGCCCCTCCGACAGTGCCGTGCTCCCAGTACTGCCCCTCCGACAGTGCAGCACTCCCTCAGTACTGCCACTCCGACAGTGCAGCACTCCCACAGTACTACTACTCCGACAGTGCGGTGCTCCCTCAGTACTGCCCCTCCGACAGTGCAGCACTCCCTCAGTACTGCCCATCCGACAGTGCAGCGCTCCCTCAGTACTGCCCCTCCGACAGTGCAGCACTCCCTCAGTACTGCCATCCGACAGTGCAGCACTCCCTCAGTACTGCCTCCCCAACAGTGCAGCGCTCCCTCAGTACTGCCCCTCCGACAGTGATGCGCTCCCTCAGTACTGCCCCTCCGACAGTGCAGCACTCCCTCAGTACTGCCCCTCTGATAGTGCAGCACTCCCTCAGCACTGCCCCTCTGACAGTGCAGCACTCCCTCAGCACTGCCCCTCTGACAGTGCAGCACTCCCTTAGAACTGCCCCTCTGACAGTGCAGCTCTCCCTCAGTACTGCCCCTCCGATGGTGCAGCTCTTCCTCAGCACTGCACTGGGAGTGTCAACCTCGATTTTTGGAGTTGGACTGGAATCCACAACAATCTGCCTCAGAGGCGAGAGTGGTGCCCATTGAGCCATGGCTGGGAAGTGGGTGTATTGTACATTATTGACAAAACTTTCTTTCTGACGGTGCCCCCCAGGAAATGCAAGATGTTTGACACTTTGTTTAGTGATCTTTAGAGTATATTTTTCCCTATATATCCATATATACTTTATGCTGCTCCACAGTAAGTACAAACCATACAATTTAAACACACATATAATGCTCTCCGGATTTTATATAGTGAGCGATTAAGAGATACAGAGCAAGCAGGCCAGCTAAGCCACCATGGGCCATCCGCTGCCAGATGCCTCCCTGTCTAACCAGCAGCCTACAAGCCCTGACCGACAGGAGCCAGTCAATTGTCATTAGCAGCCAGTCACTAGAAAGAACCTTTTAACAACCACTAGAGGCCACTCATCCACCACCAGCCAGACAAACCTAGTCACCCAGACAGCCACTGTCAGCCAGACAAGTCTGGTCACACAGACAACCACTGTCAGCCGGACAAGTCTGGTCACCCAGACATCCACTGTCAGCCAGACACGTCTGGTCACACAGACATCCACTGTCAGCCAGACACGTCTGGTCACCCAGACATCCACTGTCAGCCAGACACGTCTGGTCACCCAGACATCCACTGTCAGCCAGACACATCTGGTCACCCAGACAGCCACTGTCAGCCAGACAAGTCTGGTCACACAGACTGCCACCACTAGCCAGACAAGTCTGGTCACCCAGACACCACCACCAGCCAGACACGTCTGGTCACCCAGACAGCCACCACCAGCCAGACACGTCTGGTCACCCAGACAGCCACTGTCAGCCAGACATGTCTGGTCACCCAGACAGCCACTGTCAGCCAGACACGTCTGGTCACCCAGACAGCCACTGTCAGCCAGACATGTCTGGTCACCCAGACAGCCACTGTCAGCCAGACACGTCTGGTCACCCAGACAGCCACTGTCACCCAGACACTTCTGGTCACCCAGACATCCACTGTCAGCCAGACACGTCTGGTCACCCAGACACTTCTGGTCACCCAGACATCCACTGTCAGCCAGACACGTCTGGTCACCCAGACACTTCTGGTCACCCAGACATCCACTGTCAGCCAGACACTTCTGGTCACACAGACAGCCACTGTCAGCCAGACACGTCTGGTCACCCAGACAGCCACTGTCAGCCAGATAAAGACAAGTCTGGTGACCTAGACATCCACCAAGTAAATAAAGAAACAATTGCCTTTCTATAGCACCTTTCACAACCTCAGAATGCCCAAAGCGCTTTACAACCAATGAAATACGTTTTGAAGTATAATCACTGTTACATTGTAGGAAACGCGGCAGCCAATTAGATTACAGCAAGTTCCCACAAACAGCAATGTGAAGACGATCAGATAATCTGTTTTTGTTATATTGATTGAGGGCTAAATATTGGCCAGGACACCAGGGAGAACTCCCCTGCTCTTCTTCGAAATAGTGCTATGGGATCTTTTACATCCACCTGAGAGAGCAGACGGGGCCTCGGTTTAACGGTCTCATCTGAAAGATGACATCGCTGACAGTGTGGCACTTCCTCAGTACTGCGCTGGGAGTGTCAGCCTAGATTATATTCTATACCCTTAATAATTATGTGTACTTCTATATAGCCCAAGTTTATTTAGTGTTTCTCATAACCCTGACACGGCGTATCAACCTTGTGGCTCTTCTCCACACAGACCCTAAGTGGTTCGATGCCTCTCTTTGTCTCTTGTTTCTCAATGGCCAATGCTGGTGCAGTATTCAAGGTGTGGTCTGATCAAAGCGCTATGGTGTTTCGTCACTACTTCTTGTGACTTATATTCTATTGTTTTGACTCTGTAGTTGAACCTTCTATAAGCTTTGTGGATTGCTGTTGGTTTCAACTGTGGCTTGTTAGGTAGCACTCTCTCTCACCTCTGAGGCAGAAGGTCGTGGGTTCAAGTCCCACTCGAGAGACTCGAGCACAAAATCTAGGCTGACACTCCCAGTTCAGTACTGAGGGAGTGCTGCACTGTCGGAGGTGCCGTATTTCAGATGAGATTTTAAACTGAGGCCCCATCTGCCCTCTCAGGTAGATGTAAAAGATCCCATGAGCACACTATTTCAAAGAAGAGCAGGTGAGTTCTCCCCAGCGTCCGGGACAATATTTATCCCTCATTCATGCCTTTGTTATCTCTAGACTTGACTCCTCCAACACACTCCCACGTTCTACCCTATGTAAACTGGAGGTCATCCGAAACTGGACTGCCCGTCTCCAAACTCACATCGAGTCTTGATCACCATCACCCCTATTTAAGGACTTTGCTTTCCTTGTCCTTACTACAGTTCTCTGACTCTGGGATTTACAGGAACAAAATATACACGACACAAAGGTTTAGGTTCAACCCAAAACTATTAGTTTATTAAACCCAACAAAACACGGACAAACCCCCTGTGCGATTTGGTTGAAACACACAATCGCCCAATCCAGCTGGTCGTCACCAATGCGAATTGTGGGCCTGGAGCTGGGAATGAGCGGTCCCTGTCCGTCTTCACCTGACTGCCGCAGTCCTCGAGAACGAGAGAGTGTCTCCCTGTGTGTTTCCCTGTCCATGTCCTTCCCTCTTAAAGTTTGCTTGTCACAAAGCCCTCCCCCCCATTCCCCCCCCCCCCCCCCTCGCTCCCCCAACCATAGTTTCAGTTGCTGGGCTTCTGAATGGCCGACATTCACACATCATCAACCGGTAATCCAACCAGCGGAGATATGCAGAGTCTGCGAGATTGAAGAGGACTCCTCATCTTTGTTTCCCAGTTTAAGAAAGGATATACTTGTTCAGAGAAGGTTCACTCGGTTGATTCCGGGGATGAAGGGGTTGACTTATGAGGAAAGGTTGAGTAGGTTGGAACTCTACTCATTGGAATTCAGAAGAATGAGAGGTGATCTTATCGAAACGTATAAGATTATGAGGAGGCTTGACAAGGTGAATGCAGAGAGGATGTTTCCACTGATGGGGGAGACTAGAACTAGAGGGCACGATCTTAGAATAAGGGGCCGCCCATTTAAAACAGAGATGAGGAGAAATTTCTTCTCTCAGAGGGTTGTAAATCTGTGGAAGTCGCTGCCTCAGAGAGCTGTGGAAGCTGGGACATTGAATATTTTAAAGACAGAGATAGACAGTTTCTTAAACGATAAGGGGATAAGGGGTTATGGGGAGCGGGCGGGGAAGTGGACCTGAGTCCATGATCGGATCAGCCATGATCGTATTAAATGGCGGAGCAGACTCGAGGAGCAGTATGGCCTACTCCTGCTCCTATTGCTTATGTTTCTTATGTTCTTATTCCCTTCAGTGGCCCTCAAGTAAATCAGCCATAGGCTGTCTGCAAACGTATCTGGCCACTCGCCTACTTGCTGTTTAGTCTGCTCTATCTGCCAGAACGACTGTGCCCTAAAGCTACCAACATTTCCTCTTTTAAGCCCTGCGTGGTTCCATCCCCTAACTTAGTGGCTGCTGACAAACGCTGATTTAGCTTCCTGTCCAGGGAGAGTGGTATCAACTTCCTCATCTCCTCCTCGTTGCAGTTATTAATGCCCCCTATCTGCTCCAGGTTAGCAAAATGAATGGAGGCATCCCCTCCCTGCTTCAGTTTAACCCCATCCATCAGCATTTCCCACAGCTGAAGCAGCATAAATGGAAGCACATAATCACTCTCCATCAGCGCCGGACCACCGCCTTATGGGGGTGGACCAAACTTCTGCTGTCGCAGGGGACACATTGGTCTCGGGGTGGGGTGGGGGGGGCGGGGTCCCGGTGCCTCGGGAGCCGGCAGATGCTCCCTATACTGGGGCCCATCCTCTGATTCCTTCCCCGCTAGATCCCAGTCTTCCCCAACTTCTCCAGGCACCAGGAGACAAACCATCCCTTTGGCCCTGTTAAGCACTGGAGTTAACTGACGGATCTTTTCCTTACAAGACCCGTGATCTGCCCCCTCATGACCCTGATTCTGGGCTAATTTGTACGCTATTTTGACATTCCTTAATCGTTCCTCCGCTTCTTTAGCTCTTTCTAGATTTCTAGATAGGTACAACAGACAATGGCATGTGGCCTTCATAGCGAGGGGATTTGAGTATAGGAGCAGGGAGGTCTTACTGCAGTTGTTCAGGGCCTTGGTGAGACCACACTTTGAATATTGTGTACAGTTTTGGTCTCCTAATCTGAGAAAGGACATTCTTGCTATTGAGGGAGCGAAGGTTCACCAGACTGATTCCTGGGATGGCAGGACTGACATATGAAGAAAGACTGGATCGACTGGGCTTATATTCACTGGAATTTAGAAGAATGAGAGGGGACCTCATAGAAACGTATAAAATTCTGACGGGACTGGACAGGTTAGATGCAGGAAGAATGTTTCCGATGTTGGGGAAGTCCAGAACCAGGGGTCACAGTCTAAGGACAAGGGGTAAGCCATTTTAGGACCAAGATGAGGAGAAACTTCTTCACTCAGAGAATTGTGAACCTGTGGAATTCTCTACCACAGAAAGTTGTTGAGGCCAGTTCGTTAGATATATTAAAAAGGGAGTTAGATGTGGCCCTTACGGCTAAAGGGATTAAGGGGTATGGAGAGAATGTAGGAAAGGGGTACTGAAGTTGCATGATCAGCCATGGTCTTATTGAATGATGGTGCAGGCTCGAAGGACCGAATGGCCTACTCCTGCACCTATTTTCTATGTTTCACTTTGTTCGCAGCAAGTCTGCTGCTGCCTCTTGCACTTGGTCACCTGACACTGCAAGTATTCTAGATTGTTCCGCACCATTTCCTCCTTCACTTTTTGCTCCTGCCTTTCCTCACTTAAATCTTCCATCAGCCGCTCTACTACGGTGTCCTTATCACTGATTTTGCTTTCGAGTTCCCTTTTCTCATCGTCCAGCTGTCTTACCTTTACTCTGAGAAGCTGTGTTTGTTTCTATAGACACATTCGCCAAATCGCCTTCTCTCTCGACCTTCTATGGTTACTACTAACCATCCACCCTACCGCTTTTTCCTGCAGGTCCTCAGAGTCTAACATTTCTCATGCCCATAGCTCAGAAATGTCTCACTTATTACAGATGTACAAAGCTACCTTAGCCTCCATAGACTGCCTGCGGCTACCACCAGACGCTCACTCTGCCGCCTTTCCTGCAGAGAGTCCAGTTCCTTTGCCCCTGGCTTGGAAATATTTACCTACCACCTCAGCTTCCTGAGACTTGGCCTCACTTTGTGCCTGTTCTCGTTCCAAACCTCAGAGTCCTGCTGTGGTCATCATTTCTGTAAGGTTTTTGCTTTGCTTGTCCTTACTACAGTTCTCTGACTCTGGGATTTACAGGAACAAAATATACACGACACAAAGTTTTAGGTTCAACCCAAAACTACTAGTTTATTAAACCCAACAAAACACGGACAAACCCCCTGTGCGATTTGGTTGAAACACACAATCGCCCAATCCGGCTGGTCGTCACCGATGCGGATTGTGGGCCCGGAGCTGGGAATGAGCGGTCCCTGTCCGTCTTCACCTGACTGCCGCAGTCCTCGAGAGCGAGAGAGTGTCTCCCTGTGTGTTTCCCTGTCCATGTCCTTCCCTCTTGTTTGTCACAAAGCCCTCCCCCAGCCATAGTTTAAGTTGCTAGGCTTCTGAATGGCCAACATTCACACTTCACCCACTGGGAATTCAACCAGCGGAGGCATGCAGAGTCTGCCAGATTGAAGAGGACTCCTCATCTTTGTTTCCCGCTCCCTGAAATACATATTTAATGTGGTTTCCTCTTACTGTCGATGGGTGTGTCTGGTTGTCAGCTCACAGATAAACGTTTTTCTGATTCAGGCTATGAAGTTAATCTCACCCCATTGTTTGAGTGGAACCTGGAGCGTGGTTCAGATGCTCATTTCTCCCATCGGAATCTATCGAGGCTTGCTCAAGATTCCAGACCACATATTTCCATGAATGTGCCGTTTCATAGTCAATCAGAAAAGCTGTAAAACATTCCACTGTCCAGTATCAATATCCTTCATCGATTCAAAACTGTAGTTGGCTGTCGCCTTTTCCTGTATTTCAAGTTTTAGTCTCCAGACCCTGCGATCTTCCTGTGTCCTGAGCCAAATATCTTTGCAAACCTTACACCTGTGCTCGCTGACCTACATTGGTGGTTAAACAACACCTCGATTTAAAAATTTTCATCCTTTTGACAAATCCCTCCATGGCCTCACCCCTCCCTATCTCTGTAATCTATTTCAGCCTCACAAGCCCACGAGATGTCTGCGCTCCTCAAATTCTGCCCTCTTGAGCATCCCTAATAATAACTGCTCAACCATCGGTGGCCGTGCCTTCAGCTGCCTGGGCCCCAAGCTCTGGAACTCCCTCCCTAAACCTCTCCGCCTCTCTACCTCTCATTCCTCCTTTAAGACGCTCCTTAAAACCTACCTCTTTAACCAAGGTTTTGGTCACCTGCCATAATTTCTTCTTATGTGGCTTGGTGTCAAATTTATCTGTTTTGACTTGCAACACTGCTGTGAAGCACCTTGGGACATTTTACTACGTGAAAAGCGCTATATAAATACAAGTTTTTGTTGCTGTTGTCAGCCAACATCACTAAGGCCAGATGATCTGGTCATCATCTCTTGCTGTTTGTGAGAGCTTGCTGTGTGCAAATTGGCTGCCGTGTTTCCTACATTATAACAGTGGCCACACTTCAAAAAAGTACTTCATTGGTTGTAAAGCGTTTTGGGATGTCCGGTGGTCATGGAAGGCGCTATAGAAATGCAAGTTTTTAAAAAAAATCAAAAACCTTTTGAAATCTAAGGTGCGCTGGGGCGTATCACGATCTGCCTGGGTGATCACGGAGGTTGGTCTGGAAGATTCTCCCCCTTCTAAATCCACACTGACGGCTGATCACAGCAGCAGAACAAATAGACTGTGGAAATAAATGAACTATTCCAATTATTATTTATTATTACTGGGTGCGCAGAAAACATCCTGGCATCTTAGTAGATTGCCCAGGAGTATAGAGTGCAGCATCAGAGGAGATCTGGCCTGAGGGGCTGTATTAAGTTAACTCAGCGTATCACCATGCAGGCACCAGAATGGAACACACACGCCTTCTCCTGATTTCCCCCCCACCCCCCCACCCCATCCCATGGTACACAGGCCAGCATTGGTGCCGGGGGAAGAGAGTAACAGTCTTCCCCACAGAACCACGCCCCCCCCAGCCCACGCTGGCTAATGTCCCTCCTCCCTGCCAACCACATCAGAATTCTGGGGGGGAGTTGGGAGGGGAGAAGAGAAGAGGGGAGAGGAGAGAGGGAGGTGAGAAGGAGAGGAGAGGGGGAGAGGAGAAGGAGAGGGGGAATGGCGAAGGAGGGGAAAGGGGGAGGGGAGGGATGATGAGGGGGAGAGGAGGAGAGAGGAAGGGAGGGGAGGGGAAAGAGGTATGGGGAGAGGATGGGAGCGGAGAGGTGGGAGTGGGGAGAGGCGGGGTGGAGAGGGAAGGGAATGTGAGTGGTGTGGAGGAAAGAGGTGGGGAGGGAGAGGATGGGAGAGGTGGGGAGGGAGGGAGGGAATGGGAGAGGTGGGGAGGGGAGGAAGGGAATGGGAGAGATGGGGAGGGAGGGAATGGGAGAGGTGGAGAGGGAGGGAGGGAATGGGAGAGGTGGGGAGGGGAGGAAGGGGCTGGGAGAGGTGGGGAGGGCGGGAATGGGAGAGGTGGGGAGGGGAGGAAGGGACTGGGAGAGGTGGGGAGGGAGGGAATGGGAGATAGGGAGGGAGGGAATGGAAGAGGTGGGGGGATGGAGGGAGGGAGGGAATGGGAGGGAATGGGAGAGGTGGGGGGGAGGGAGGTGGGGAGGGAGGGGAATGTGAGAGGTAGGGAGGGAGGGAATGTGAGAGGTGGGGAGGGATGGAATTGTAATATGTATAGCTCCACCTGTGGACTACTGTGGCACTGCAGCCAATGCTGTGTACAAATAAAGAGGGAACAGGTCACCTGACTAGAGTTCTGGAGTGTTCAGCCATCTTAAGGCTGTGCGTGTGTTTGTGAGTTGTACTGAAGATATAACAATGGTGATGAGGATGAAATGCGCTTGACCATGAGTTTTGTACAGAGTTACTTATGGTGCTAGGTCTAGATAAAGATATAGAGTACATCGTCAGGCCGTGTATGACATGTCAGTCAGTAAGCAAGCAACCACCAACAGCTATGGAAATGGCCTCCCAGGGTGTGGCAAAGGCTACATATCGATTTTGCTGAGCTAGAAGGACAACAATTGTTCATTGTGATTAATAGCCATTCGAAGTGGGTCGAGGTGTTTCCAATGTGGAAAATAACAACAAGTAAAACATTAGACATTTTACGAAGATTATTTTCTTCATTCGGCCTCCCAGAAGAAATTATTTCAGACAATGGACCACAATTTCGTTCAGAAGAATTTGCACAGTTCACGAGCAAAAATGGTGTGAAACATACCAAGGTTCCACTGTACCATCCTACTTCAAATGGTGCAGCAGAGCGCACATACAAATTGTAAAACGTGCCCTCATCAAAAAGATATTGGATCCAAATCCAAAGAAATGACAGTTGTTATTGGACCACAAATTGGCTAATTTTCTAATTACGTATCGTAATACTCCTCATACAACTACAGATAGAACACCAGCAGAGTTGTTTCTCAAACGACAACCACAAACCAGATTTTCGTTGTTAAAACCAAACTTGGCACAGTCCATAGAAGAGAAACAATTAAGACAGAAAGAGAATCATGATAGAGGTAGAGTAAAAGAGAGAAGTGTGAAATTAAATCAGAAGGTGAGAGTGAAGAACCATCACCATAAATGGTTAAAGTGGTTACCAGGAAGAGTGGTGAAGATATGTGGCCCTCGCACATATTTGGTCAAGATGTTTGATCATGGACAGGTTAGGTTTGTTCATATTGATCATGTTTTACCTGTAGACGTGAAAGTAATAGAAGGTTGGAATGATTCAATTATTTCTGACTCATCAGATAGTTTTGATACAAGTAAAGTACCAGTAGCATATCCTACATCCAATGTACTGGAAAGAAGTCCAAGAGAAAGTCAGAATTTAAGTCTGAGTCCGAGTCAGGCAGACAAACAGTTTGAAGTTAGGGAGCGTTCAAATGGAAATAAGGGCATCCCTTGGAGGAAAACTTTCCTCAGGATCAGCCTCAAATGAGTTTAAATTCGATGCTTGGACGGTTCTGTTCGAGAACGAAGGTATCCTCTTTGAAACAGAAAACAAGTGGTTAAGCTTGATTTGTAAATATGGCAAAATAAGTCCACATCTTTTGTTCTGTATAACCATGCAAGTTATGTATGATGATTATGTTGTTATAATTACTTCTTCATTAAGGAGGGAGAAGTGTAATATGTATAGCTCCACTGTGGACTACTAGAGTTCTGGAGTGTGTGTGTTTGTGAGTTGTACTGAAGATATTACAGGAATGGGAGAGGTGGGGGTGGGGAGGGAGGGAATGCGAGAGGTGGGGAGGGAGGGAATGGGAGATGTGGGGTGGGGAGTGGTGAGGGGGCTTTGTGTGCTGCTCCAAAACTTGAGCAGATTAAATCAGGATGTTGCACTAATGAAGAGGTGAATGTTGGAGGTGTTGACCTTTGGGTGAGTGGTTAAATTATGGCCCTGTCAGCCTGTGGATCACGTGGACACTAAGGGTCCCCTGCCACGAATCAAAGAAGGGCATGGAGTTCTCCCAGTGCCCGGCCCAATATTCTTCCTTCAACCAACCATCAGCAAAAAGCCGCCAGCTGCTCATTGGTCCAATTATTGCTTGCGAGATCCTGCTGTGTGCAAATTGGTTGTCTCTGTAACAGTTACCCTGCTGCAAATAATTCAACTTTTGGGAAGTACTTCGGGACATTTCTGTGAGAGCTCAGAGGGGCAGTATTGAGGGAGTGCTGCATTCTCGGAGGGGCAGTACTGAGGGAGCACTGCACTGTCGGAGGGGCAGTACTGAGGGAGTGCTGCACTGTCAGAGGGGCAGTACTGAGGGAGTGCTGCACTGTCGGAGGGGCAGTACTGAGGGAGCACTGCACTGTCGGAGGGGCAGTACTGAGGGAGTGCTGCACAGTCGGAGGCACAGTACTGAGGGACTGCCCGCACCGTCAGAGAAGCAGTACTGAGGGAGTGTTTCACTGTCAGAGGGGCAGTACTGAGGGAGCGCTGCACTGTTGGAGGGGCAATACTGAGGGAGCGCTGCACTGTTGGAGGGGCAGTACTGAGGGAGCGCTGCACTGTTGGAGTGGCAGTACTGAGGGAGTGCTGCACTGTCGGAGCTGCAGTACTGAGGGAGCACCGCACTGTCGGAGGGGCAGTACTGAGGGAGCGCTGCAATGTCAGAGGTTCCGTCTTTCAGATGAGATGTTAAACCGAGGCCCCGTCTGCGCTCTCAGGTGGACGTAAAAGATCCCACGGCACTATTCAAAGAAGAGTGGGGGTGTTCCCCCAGTGTCCTGCCCAATATTTATCCCTCAATCAACATCACCATCAAGGAGATTATCTGGTCATTATCACATTGCTGTCTGTGGGAGCTTGCTGTGCGCAAATTGGCTGCTGCATTTCCTACATTACAGCAGTGACTAACCTTCAAAAGTTCAGCTGTAAAGCCCTGGGATGTCATTAAAAATGCTTATATATAGTCTTTCTTTTTTATTGCGTGTGGACAGGACAAGACTTGATCGTAATGGCTCTCATGGTGGAATAGCCCAACAACAATCACTGTCTAAGCGCAGACAAGCCACTTTGTCACGTTAGTAGAAGGCAGCCAGTCCGTGTATAACTGAACATCGCAAGAACTCAATACCTTCCGCAGCACAGAGAACAAAATCAATCGTTTTATGGGGGCTTTTTTTTTTACGATACCCTGCTGCAGACAAGAAGCCTAGCCCACTGACAGCACTGATCGATGAAATAACCCCCATAAATGATTGGATCAATGACAATTTACATTTATACTAAAAGCAAGGTACGGCGGAGGCTGGAAATCTGAAATAAAAACTGCAAACGCGGGAGTCACTGGGTAGAATCTGTGGAGAGAGTGGGGCAGGGTTAATGATTCCGGTCTGGTGACCCTGCTTCAGCACAGGAGATGTTACGCATGGACAGTTTATATTGGAGGAACAAAGCCAGGGAAAGGCAGGCAGGAAGATAAAGAATGGTCTGGAGGGCAACAGCTGATTAAATGACAGAAGTAGAAGTGATAATATAAGACAAAGGGAGTTAATGAGAGCAATTAGAGAAATCAAGTCGCTGGAGATATACCACCAACGATGTCTCCACAAGATCCTGCAAATCCCCCGGGAGAACAGATGCACCAACATCAGTGTCCTCGACCAGGCTAACATCCTCAGCATCGAAGCACTGACCACACTCGGTCAGCTTCGCTGGGCAGGCCACATAGTTCACATGCCAGATGCAAAGCTCCCTAAGCAAATGCTTTATGCGGAGCTTCTTCATGGCAAACGTGCCAAAGGTGGGCAGCAGCAGCGTTATAAGGTCACCCTCAAAGCCTCCCTGGTAAAGTGCAACATCACCACTGACACCTGGGAGACCCTGGCTGAAGACCGCCCGAGGTGGAGAAAGTGCATCCGGGAGGGCGTTGAGTTCTTCGGGTCTCAACGCAAAGAGCGTGAAGAGGCCAAGCGCAGTCAGCGGAAGGAGCGCGCGGCCAACCAGCGGCACCCACCCCTTCCCTCCAAGAATGTCTGTCCCACCTGCGAGAGGGTCTGTGGCTCTCATATCGGACTTTTCAGCCACCAGAGAACTCACTTTGAGAGTGGAAGCAACTCTTCCTCAATTCCGAGGGACTGCCTATGATGACTGACACCACTGTGCCAGCCAATGAGCTGGAGGTGGGGTGGGAAGGGGCGGGCATCATGGCTAGACCCACAGCAGACAGACAGACAGCGCACAACAGCAAAGAGATTCAGCAGTCAGCAAACAGGGTCTATTTAAAAACAACCTCTTGAACTACAACAAACAGAACTCATGATCAAAGCTACAGCAACGTCGCCCCATAAAAGGTCAGTGATTTCACCAGCAAGGTACAGTGAGTGGAGGGTAGTTACAATACACAGATTATAAGAACAGAAGAAATAGGAGCAGGAGTAGGCCATACAACCCTTCGAGCCTGCTCGGCTATTTAATGAGATCATAGCTGATCTTCCACCTCAACTCCACTTCCCAGCCCACTCCCCAGATCCCTTATCGGTTAAGAAACAGTCTATCTCTGTCTTAAATTTATTCAATGACCCAACTTCCACAGCTCTCTGGGCAGCGAATTCCACAGATTTAAAACCCTATGAGAGAAGAAATTTCTCCTCAAATGGGCGGCCCCTTATTCTGAGATTCTGGGCCCGACTTTGGTGGCCTGCCCAATTGTCAGCGGTCTCGTGGTGGTCGGTCAATATTCACCGCCGGGTACCGCTGGGGCGGAGTGCTGACAACATTGGTGTGTGCAGCCCTGAGCGATGCGTAAGCGGAATGCGACGGGCGGACAGGCTGTTCCGGCGGGACAGGGTAAGGTATCTGGGACTCGGGACACTTCGGGTCCTGCGTTCTGTGCACGTGCGCTCTGCCATCGATCTCCGTCCCCCCCACCCCCGGGGAAAACGGTCCGGAGGCCAGAGACTGCCGACGTCGCATCGCAAGTAAGTGTCTCCAGATAACCTTAGGTTTTGAATTGTTTTATGCAATGTTTTTCATTTAGTTATAATACTTGGGCTGTTGTGTGAATAAAATGTATTCCTGTTATTTATTTATTTCGTGTTTTTCTGGCGGGGGGAACTAGATCTCTGGGGGCGAGACCCTCTTAAAGGAGACCGGCAACCCAGCACAGTTCCACTCTTTGTACAGTGATGCCGGTGATACATATGTAAAAGATGCAGTTAACAAATGCAAGTATCTAAATGTACCTTTGAACAGTGATGCTGGTAGGATACATGGAAAAGATGTAATTAACAAATGCAAGTATCTAAATGTACCTTTGAACAGCGATGCCGATAGTATACATGGAAAAGATGTAATTGACAAATGCGAATATGTAAAGACAACTAACAATGTCGAGTCGGGTGATTGCGATCAGAGCCAATGTATCATGACTGTATGTGAAGAAATGATGTGTGATGCCGGGTTCTACATGTACGGCGACAAAACCAAGGGCAATCTCCCATTGTAAGCACCCAGGTCCAGCAGGCTACCCAATCATGTAGCCTGCGCCTCTGGGACCAATCTGATGCCCCAGGGAGTGTGGCTACACACAGAGGGAGCATACCCACTGCAGGGTCAGCGATCAGCGGACGGCACAGCACCACTACCATTACTGGCACCCTGCCCCTGATCGGCGCTATCTCTCTAGCCACCAGGACCAGTACTGGGAGCAAGAGGCCAGCAGCCTCCAGCCCTCCCAACGGGACCTGGGATGACCAGACTTCCACCACCACTGAAGGGCAGCAGGGAGACCCCGCAGCCCACAAAGGAGGACAGGGAGGCCACACATTCCTGTGGCTCTGCCCACCACTAGGCAATAGCAAAGGCCGTGAGACCCAGTCATGTGAGCGATCCGAGCCCACCCAGCTGGCAGGGGGCACAGCGCCGCCATCAGACAACCTGGACACAGTCCAGTTACTCTGGAACTAGCGTCCTCACCCACCGCACCCACAGCCCAGGGGCAAGACTGTAATACCACATATGTACCTTACCTATAATATGTACTTGCTCCACTACTGCTAAACCCAGTGATGTAACTAATCCCATTTTCTTTCCTCTGTACATGTATGCAAATCCAGATGTCGAGCCACACACATAGTCTATGTATGGGGGGGGGGGGGAAATGGATGTATGTAGCCATGGACACACATGGATCACACCCAGAACCCACTCAACCTGCACTGCAACCTCCAACCGTCCACTGCTGACCATTTCCCAATGTCGTGGCAATAAGGACTTGGGGGTCGAGAGGGAGAGAGCCATTCCCAAGCACAGACAAAGTGCAATGGCCTTGGGCACTCAAGTCGAGGGCCAGAGCACATAGTGCAAAGGCCAGTGGCACAAGACTTAGGGGGGAGAGCTGTTGTGTATGTATAATATATGTATACACCCTGTACACTCAATGTACAATTACATAAGAGCACTGAATGTATCTTCACACATAGAAAAACATAGAAACATAGAAACATAGAAAATAGGTGCAGGAGTAGGCCATTCGGCCCTTCTAGCCTGCACCGCCATTCAGTGAGTTCATGGCTGAACATGCAACTTCAGTACCCCATTCCTGCTTTCTCACCATACCCCTTGATTCCCCTAGTAGTAAGGACTTAATCTAACTCCTTTTTGAATATATTTAGTGAATTGGCCTCAACAACTTTCTGTGGTAGAGAATTCCACAGGTTCACCACTCTCTGGGTGAAGAAATCCCTCCTCATCTCAGTCCTAAATGGCTTCCCCCTTATCCTTAGACTGTGTCCCCTGGTTCTGGACTTCCCCAACATTGGGAACATTCTTCCTGCATCTAACCTGTCTAACCCCGTCAGAATTTTAAACGTTTCTATGAGGTCCCCTCTCATTCTTCTGAACTCCAGTGAATACAAGCCCAGTTGATCCAGTCTTTCTTGATAAGTCAGTCCCGCCATCCCGGGAATCAGTCTGGTGAACCTTCGCTGCACTCCCTCAATAGCAAGAATGTCCTTCCTCAGGTTAGGAGACCAAAACTGTACACAATACTCCAGGTGTGGCCTCACCAAGGCCCTATACAATTGTAGCAACACCTCCCTGCCCCTGTACTCAAATCCCCTCGCTATGAAGGCCAACATGCCATTTGCTTTCTTAACCGCCTGCTGTACCTGCATGCCAACCTTCAATGACTGATGTACCATGACACCCAGGTCTCGTTGCACCTCCCCTTTTCCTAATCTGTCACCATTCAGATAATAGTCTGTCTCTCTGTTTTTACCACCAAAGTGGATAACCTCACGTTTATCCACATTATACTTCATCTGCCATGCATTTGCCCACTCACCTAACCTATCCAAGTCGCTCTGCAGCCTCATAGCATCCTCCTCGCAGCTCACACTGCCACCCAACTTAGTGTCATCCGCAAATTTGGAGATACTACATTTAAACCCCTCATCTAAATCATTAATGTACAGTGTAAACAGCTGGGGCCCCAGCACAGAACCTTGCGGTACCCCACTAGTCACTGCCTGCCATTCTGAAAAGTCCCCATTTACTCCTACTCTTTGCTTCCTGTCTGACAACCAGTTCTCAATCCATGTCAGCACACTACCTCCAATCCCATGTGCTTTAACTTTGCACATTAATCTCTTGTGTGGGACCTTGTCGAAAGCCTTCTGAAAGTCCAAATATACCACATCAACTGGTTCTCCCTTGTCCACTCTACTGGAAACATCCTCAAAAAATTCCAGAAGATTTGTCAAGCATGATTTCCCTTTCACAAATCCATGCTGACTTGGACCTATCATATTACCTCTTTCCAAATGCACTGCTATGACATCCTTAATAATTGATTCCATCATTTTACCCACTACCGATGTCAGGCTGACCGGTCTATAATTCCCTGTTTTCTCTCTCCCTCCTTTTTTAAAAAGTGGGGTTACATTGGCTAACCTCCACTCCATAGGAACTGATCCAGAGTCAATGGAATGTTGGAAAATGACTGTCAATGCATCCACTATTTCCAAGGCCACCTCCTTAAGTACTCTGGGATGCAATCCATCAGGCCCTGGGGATTTATCGGCCTTCAATCCCATCAATTTCCCCAACACAATTTCCCGACTAATAAGGATTTCCCTCAGTTCCTCCTCCTTACTAGACCCTCCGACCCCTTTTATATCCGGAAGGTTGTTTGTGTCCTCCTCAGTGAATACCGAACCAAAGTACTTGTTCAATTGGTCCGCAATTTCTTTTTTCCCCGTTATGACTTCCCCTGATTCTGACTGCAGGGGACCTACATTTGTCTTTCCTAACCTTTTTCTCTTTATATATCTATAGAAACTTTTGCAATCCGTCTTAATGTTCCCTGCAAGCTTCTTCTCGTACTCCATTTTCCCTGCCCTAATCAAACCTTTTGTCCTCCTCTGCTGAGATCTAAATTTCTCCCAGTCCCCGGGTTCGCTGCTATTTCTGGCCAATTTGTATGCCACTTCCTTGGCTTTAATGCTGTCCCTGATTTCCCTTGATGGCCACGGTTGAGCCACCTTCCCTTTTTTATTTTTACGCCAGACAGGAATGTACAATTGTTGTAGTTCATCCATGCGGTCTCTAAATGTCTGTGTATATACAATGCCTGTATCAACAGAGGGTGCAATTGGTGGAGACCTAGGGGTCACCTGCACACTGCAGGTAACCAGGTATAAAAGGGAGCTCACCTTACTGTACCCTCATTCAGGAGCTGCAATAAATGGGCAAAGGCACAACAGTTCAAGCCAATACCTTACCTCGTGGAGTCATTACTGGAGTGCTTACAGACACAATGAGAGGGAGTGTGTGAGGGGAGGTAGGCTGTGAGGGGAGAGAGGGAGTGTGTGAGGGGGGAGAGGGAATGTGTGAATTAAGGTAGGTGTGAGGGGAAGAGAGGGAGCGTGTGAGGGGGAGAGAGGGAGCGTGTGATGGGGAGAGAGGGATAAATAGTTTTTGTTGTGTTCCTAACACAGATGAGACTGCACACGGAGGTTAAAGTAGCAGTGACCTCAGTCTTTATTAATGTACATTAATGATTTGGACGAGTGGATTAAATGTAGTATCTCCAAATTTGCGGATGACACTGAGTTGGGTGGCAGTGTGAGCTGCGAGGAGGATGCTATGAGTGACTCGGATAGGTTAGGTGAGTGGGCAAATGCATGGCACATGAAGTATAATGTGGATAAATGTGAGGTTATCCACTTTGGTGGTAAAAACAGAGAGACAGACTATTATCTGAATGGTGACAGATTAGAAAAAGGGGAGGTGCAACAAGACCTGGGTGTCATGGTACATCAGTCATTGAAGGTTGGCATGCAGGTACAGCAGGCGGTTAAGAAAGCAAATGGCATGTTGGCCTTCATAGCGAGGGGATTTGAGTACAGGGGCAGGGAAGTGTTACTACAGTTGTATAGGGCCCTGGTGAGGCCACACCTGGAGTATTGTGTACAGTTTTGGTCTCCTAACCTGAGGAAGGACATTCTTGCTATTGAGGGAATGCAGCGAAGGTTCACCAGATGATTCCCGGGATGGCGGGACTGACATATCAAGAAAGACTGGATCAACTGGGCTTGTAGTCACTGGAGTTCCGAAGAATGAGAGGGGATCTCATAGAAACGTTTAAAATTTTGACGGGTTTGGACAGGTTAGATGCAGGAAGAATGTTCCCAATGTTGGGGAAGTCCAGAACCAAGGGTCACAGTCTAAGGATAAGGGGTAAGCCATTTAGGATCGAGATGAGGAGAAACTTCTTCACCCAGAGAGTGGTGAACCTGTAGAATTCTCTACCACAGAAAGTTGTTGAGGCCAATTCAGTAAATATATTCAAAAAGGAGTTAGATGTAGTCCTTACTACGAGGGTGATCAAGGAGTATATCGAGAAAGCAGGAATGAGGTACTGAAGTTGAATGTTCAGCCATGAACTCATTGAATGGTGGTGCAGGCTCGAAGGGCCGAATGGCCTACTCCTGCACCTATTTTCTATGTTTCTATTGTAAGACACTCCAGAGTGAGTAACCGGCCATAGGGGCCAGCTTATATACGGTGCTCCCAAGGGATGCTGGGATCCCTTGGGACTTCAGGGGATGCGCTCCCTGGTGGCGGAACATGGGAGTGCATGCTTTACAGATACACAACATCACTCCCCCCCCCGCAAAGTCAACGTGAAAACTATTTACAAGGTGAGGCGGTCGGGAGCCTTTCTTTCCCTGGTGGACCGCCTCGGTACAAATGTCTGTTCTGGTGTGTTGGCTGTGCCCTCGCTGGGCTGGCGTGTTGTTGGCCCTGCAGGGCTGATGGGTGAGCCTGGCCTTGCTGGGCTGCTGGGCGTGATGGGTTTGATTTCCTGGTCTGGCGTGGTGTCGTTGATCCTTTGGGTGTGTGTTGTGGGCTTGAAAAAGGTGGTGTCTGCTGTGGGTTGTTCAGGGCAGTCTGTGAACCGCAGCCTCGTTTGGTCCAGGTGCTTTCTGCAAATTTGTCCATTGTCTAGTTTGACTACAAACACCCTACTCCCTTCTTTAGCTATCACCGTGCCCGCGATCCACTTGGGACCATGTCCATAGTTTAGCACATACACAGGGTCATTCAGATCAATTTTCCGTGACACAGTGGCGCGACCATCGTTTACATTTTGTTGCTGTCGCCTGCTCTCTACCTGATCATGCAGGTTGGGGTGAACCAGCGAGAGTCTGGTTTTAATGAGTAGCTCAGCCGGGGGCACCACTGTGAGCAAGTGGGGTCTCGTGCGGTAGCTGAACAGTACTCGGGACAGGCGGGTTTGGAGTGAGCCTTCTGTGACTTGTTTGAGGCTCTGTTTGATTGTTTGTACTACCTGCTCTGCCTGCCTATTGGAGGCTGGTTTCAACGGGGCCGAGGTGACATGTTTGATCCCACTGCGGGTCATGAATCCTTTAAATTCGGCACTGGTGAAACATGGCCCGTTGTCACTGACCAGTATGTCAGGCAGGCCGTGGGTGGCAAACATGGCCCTCAGGCTTTCAATGGTGGCGGTGGCAGTGCTTCCCGACATTATTTCACATTCAATCCATTTTGAAAAAACATCCACCACCACCAGGAACATTTTACCGAGAAACGGGCCCGCATAGTCGACATGGATCCTCGATCATGGATTGGAGGGCCAGGACCACAAACTTAGTGGTGCCTCTCTGGGCCCGTTGCTCAACTGAGCACACATGCTGCATTGCCGTACACAGGACTCTAAGTCAGAGTCGATACCGGGCCACCACACGTGGGATCTGGCTATCGCTTTCATCATTACTATACCCAGGTGTGTGCTGTGGAGATTCGAGATGAACGTCTCCCTGCCCCTTTTGGGTAGCACTACGCGGTTACCCCACAACAGGCAGTCTGCCTGAATGGACAGCTTGTCCTTTCGCCGCTGGAACGGCTTGATTAGCTCTTGCATTTCAACGGGGTTGCTTGCCCAGCTCCCATGCAGTACACAGTTTTTTAACTAGGGACAGCAGAGGATCTTGGCTGGTCTAAGTCCTAATCTGGCGGGCCGTAACAGGTGATTTATCATTTTCAAACGCTTCCTTGACCATCAACAAGTCTGCGGGCTGCGCCACCATCAACAAGTTTGCAGGCTGCACCATTTCCACCCCCGTCGTGGGCAATGGTAGCCGACTGAGAGCATCCGCAGGTCTCGGTGCCTGGCCTGTGGTGGATGGTATAGTTATACGCCGATAGCGCGAGTGCCCACCTTTGTATGCGGGCTGAGGCATTAGTATTTATCCCCTTGTTTTCAACGAACAGGGATCGGTTTCCAGCTCAAATTTGAGGCCAAACAGGTACTGATGCATTTTCTTTACCCCGAACACACACGCTAATGCCTCTTTTTCAATCATGCTGTAGGCCCTTTCGGCCTTTGACAAGCTCCTGAAAGCATAGGCGACAGGTTGCAACTTCCCCGCAATGTTAGCTTGTTGTAATACACACCCGACTCCGTACGACGACGCGTCACATGCTAGCACAACTCTTTTACACGGGTTATACAATACAAGCAGCTTGTTGGAGCATAAAATATTTCTGGCTTTCTCAAAAGCAATTACTTGGTTTTTTCCCCATACCCAGTTCTCACCTTTACGCAATAACACATGTAGGGGCTCTAAGAGGATGCTTAACCCCGGTAGGAAGTTACCAAAATAGTTGAGGAGTCCCAGGAACGACTACAGCTCCGTGACGTTCTGTGGCCTGGGCACGTTCCTGATAGCCTCTGTCTTGGCATCTGTGGGCCGAATGCCATCCGCCGCGATCTTTCTCCCCAAAAACTCCACTTCTGTTGCCATGAAGATGCATTTCGACCTCTTCAGCCGCAGCCCTACGCGATCCAGTCGCTGGAGGACCTCCTCCAGGCTTTGTAGGTGCTCGACGGTGTCCCGATCCTTGACCAATATGTCGTCCCAAAAACCACCGTGCGTGGTACCGACTTGAGTAGGCTCTCCATGTTTCTCTGGAAGATCGCTGCAGCCGACCGAATTCCAAACGGGCATCTGTTGCAGATGAACAGTCCCTTGTGCGTGTTGATGCAGGTGAGGCCCTTCGTCATGTAGGCTGAAGTCAGGTCGAGCTTGGTGAACGTCTTGCCTCCTGCCAGCGTCGCAAATAGGTCGTCTACCTTAGGTAGCAGGTATTGGTCATGTAGTGAGAAACGATTAATAGTTACTTTATAATCACCGCAAATCCTGACCAGTGCCATCACTTTTGAGTACTGGAACAATCGGGCTGGCTAACTCGCTGAATTCCACTGGGGAGATGATGCCCTCGCGTTGCAGCCTGTCCAGCTCAATTTCCACTCTCTCCCTCAACATGTGAGGTACCGCTCGCACCTTGTGGTGAATGGGTCGTGCCTCTGGGACCAAGTGGATCCGCACCTTCGCCCTGGAAAAGTTTCCAATGCCTGGCTCAAAAAGGGAAGGAAATTTGTTAAGAACCTGGGTACATGCAGCCTCATCGACATGTGATAGCGCTCGGATGTCATCCCAGTTCCAGCGGATTTTGCCCAGCCAGCTCCTTCCAAGCAGTGTGGGGCTATCGCCTGGGACAATCCAGAGTGCCAGTTCGTGCACCGTGCCCTCATAGGTGACCTTGACCATGATGCTGCCCAGGACAGTGATGCTCTTTGGTGTACGTTCTCAGTTTTGTGTGGATGGGGCTCAGGGCTGGTCTGAGTGCCTTGTTGCACCACAGTCTCTCAAACATCTTTTTACTCATGATGGATTGGCGAGCCCCAGTGTCCAGTTCCATGGCTACATGTAAGCCATTCAATTTTATGTTTAGCATTAGAGGTGGGCATTTCGTCAAAAATGTGTGCACCCTGTGTACTTCAGCATCTGCCTCCTCTCTGAGGCTCGAAATTGCTTTGGTCCACCATGGACCGATCTTCCTCTGCCACGAGGTGGTTAGCAGGTTTTGCAGAGCTTGCAGCTCGTCTGCAAGTTCGTTGGAGAACATAAAAACATAATAAGAACATAAGAATTAGGAACAGGAGTAGGCCATCTAGCCCCTCGAGCCTGCTCCGCCATTCAACGAGATCATGGCTGATCTGGCCGTGGACTCAGCTCCACTTACCCGCCCGCTCCCCATAACCCTTAATTCCCTTATTGGTTAAAAATCTATCTATCTGTGACTTGAATACATTCAATGAGCTAGCCTCAACTGCTTTCTTGGGCAGAGAATTCCACAGATTCAAAAACCTCTGGGAGAAGAAATTCCTCTCAACTCGGTTTTAAATTGGCTCCCCTGTATCTTGAGACTGTGCCCCCTATTTCTAGTCTCCCCGACCAGTGGAAACAACCTCTCTGCCTCTATTTTGTATATCCCTTTCATTATTTTAAATGTTTCTATAAGATCACCCCTCATCCTTCTGAACTCCAACGAGTAAAGACCTAGTCTACTCAGTTTATCATCATAAGGTAACCCCCTCATCTCGGGAATCAGCCTAGTGAATCGTCTCTGTACCCCCTCCAAAGCTAGTAGATCCAAAACTGCACGCAGTACTCCAGGTGCGGCCTCACCAATACCCTATACAGTTGCAGCAGGACCTCCCTGCTTTTGTACTCCATCCCTCTCGCAATGAAGGCCAACATTCCATTCGCCTTCCTGATTACCTGTTGCACCTGCAAACTAACTTTTTGGGATTCATGCACAAGGACAGGGGAGCGGGTAGGTCCGAGGGCCTCCTCGTAGGACTGCTCCTGGGCACGGCCAAGGGTGCCATCAGCCGGTCCAGGCAGCGGGCGGTCGAGGGGGTCGTTCAACCTGACTGCCTGCCTCTCTTCCGCTCTTACATCCGGTCCAGGGTGTCCTTGGAGATGGAGCACGCGGTGTCCACCGGTACGCTCGCGGCCTTCCGCGAGAGGTGGGCACCAGAGGGACTGGAGTGCATCATCACGCCCGGCAACCAAATTTTAATTTGATTTTACGTTTTTTAAGTTTAATTTGTTTTAATTGCCGGTGCTTTTAGTGTCCCCTTCCCTTTTATAGGGGGCACTCGGGAAAAATTGTGATTTTAGTGCCCAAAAAAAAAAACCAAAAAAAGAAAAACACAAAAAAAAACAAAAAAAGGGGGGGAAAAAAAGGGCCTTGTAAATGTCTGGAGTGTCACCCAGGTCGGGTGGCACTCTTTAATGTTTATGTTTTCGCAGGTAAACTCAAAAGAGTTTCATGCACAAGGACAGGGGAGCGGGTAGGTCCGAGGGCCTCCTCGTAGGACTGCTCCTGGGCACGGCCAAGGGTGCCATCAGCCGGTCCAGGCAGCGGGCGGTCGAGGGGGTCGTTCAACCTGACTGCCTGCCTCTCTTCCGCTCTTACATCCGGTCCAGGGTGTCCTTGGAGATGGAGCACGCGGTGTCCACCGGTACGCTCGCGGCCTTCCGCGAGAGGTGGGCACCGGAGGGACTGGAGTGCATCATCACGCCCGGCAACCAAATTTTAATTTGATTTTACGTTTTTTAAGTTTAATTTGTTTTAATTGCCGGTGCTTTTAGTGTCCCCCTTCCCTTTTATAGGGGGCACTGGGGAAAATTGTGATTTTAGTGCCCAAAAAAAAACCAAAAAAAGAAAAACACAAAAAAAAACAAAAAAAAAAGGGGGAAAAAAAAAGGGCCTTGTAAATGTCTGGAGTGTCACCCAGGTCGGGTGGCACCGTTTAATGTTTTTTTGTTTTGCAGATGAACTCCAAAAAGAGTTTCATGCACAAGGACAGGGGAGCGGGTAGGTCCGAGGGCCTCCTCGTAGGACTGCTCCTGGGCACGGCCAAGGGTGCCATCAGCCGGTCCAGGCAGCGGGCGGTCGAGGGGGTCGTTCAATCTGACTGCCTGCCTCTCTTCCGCTCTTACATCCGGTCCAGGGTGTCCTTGGAGATGGAGCACGCGGTGTCCACCGGTACGCTCGTGGCCTACCGCGAGAGGTGGGCACCGGAGGGACTGGAGTGCATCATCACGCCCGGCAACCAAATTTTAATTTGATTTTACGTTTTAAAGTTTAATTTGTTTTAATTGCCGGTGCTTTTAGTGTCCCCCTCCCCTTTTATAGGGGGCACTGGAAAAAATTTGATTTTAGCGCCCAAAAAAAAACCAAAAAAAAAAGAAAAACACAAAAAAAACCCACAAAAAAGAAAAAAAGGGCCTTGTAAATGTCTGCTGTGTCATCCAGGGCGGGTGGCACGGTTTAATGTTTTATGTTTTACAGGTAAACTCCAAAAGAGTTTCATGCACAAGGACCCCCAGGTCCCTCTGCACCGCAGCATGTTGTAATTTCTCCCCATTCAAATAATATTCCCTTTTACTGTTTTTTTCCCCAAGGTGGATGACCTCACACTTTCCGACATTGTATTCCATCTGCCAAACCTTAGCCCTTTCGCTTAACCTATCTAAATATCTTTGCAGCCTCTCTGTATCCTCCACACAACCCGCTTTTCCACTAATCTTTGTGTCATCTGCAAATTTTGTTACACTACACTCTGTCCCCTCTTCCAGGTCATCTATGTATATTGTAACCAGTTGTGGTCCCAGCATCGATCCCTGTGGCACACCACTAATCACCGATTTCCAACCCGAAAAGGACCCATTTATCCCGACTCTCTGCTTTCTGTTCGCCAGCCAATTCTCTATCCATGCTAATACATTTCCACTGACTCCGTGTACCTTTATCTTCTGCAGTAACCTTTTGTGTGGCACCTTATCGAATGCCTTTTAGAAATCTAAATACACGACATCCATCGGTACACCTCTATCCACCATGCTCGTTATATCCTCAAAGAATTCCAGTAAATTAGTTAACCATGATTTCCCCTTCATGAATCCATGCTGCGTCTGCTTGATTGCACTATTCCTATCTAGATGTCCCGCTATTTCTTCCTTAATGATAGTTTCATCAGGACCAGGGGAGTTGTCTACCTTGAGTCCCATTAGCCTGTCCAGCACTACCCCCCTAGTGATAGTGATTGTCTCAAGGTCCTCCCTTCCCACATTCCTGTGACCAGCAATTTCTGGCATGGTTTCTGTGTCTTCCACTGTGAAGACTGAAGCAAAATAATTATTTAAGGTCTCAGCCATTTCCACATTTCCCATTATTAAATCCCCCTTCTCATCTTCTAAGGGATCAACATTTACTGTCGTCACTCTTTTCCGTTTTATATATCTGTAAAAGCTTTTACTATCCGTTTTTATGTTTTGCGCAAGTTTACCTTCGTAATCTATCTTTCCTTTCTTTATTGCTTTTTTAGTCATTCTTTGCTGTTGTTTAAAATTTTCCCAATCTTCTGTTTTCCCACTAACCTTGGCCACCTTATACACATTGGTTTTTAATTTGATACTCTCCTTTATTTCCTTGGTTATCCACAGCTGGTTATCCCTTCTCTTACCGCCCTTCTTTTTCACTGGAATATATTTTTGTTGAGCACTATGAAAGAGCTCCTTAAAAGTCCTCCATTGTTCCTCAATTGTGCCACCGTTTAGTCTGTTTCCAGTCTACTTTAGCCAATGTAGTCCCCTTTGTTTAAGCATAGTACGCTCGTTTGAGACACTACTTCCTCACCCCCAATCTGTATTACAAATTCAACCATACTGTGATCAATCATTCCGAGAGGATCTTTTACTTGGAGATCGTTTATTATTCCTGTCTCATTACACAGGACCAGATCTAAGATAGCTTGCTTCCTTGTAGGTTCTGTAACATACTGTTCTAAGAAACAATCCCGTATGCATTCTATGAATTCCTCCTCCAGGCTACCCCGTGCGATTTGATTTGACCAATCAATATGTAGGTTAAAATCCCCTATGATTACTGCCGTTCCTTTTTCACATGCCTCCATTATTCCCTTGATTATTGCCTGCCCCACCGTGAAGTTATTATTTGGGGGCCTATAAACTACGCCCACCAGTGACTTTTTCCCCTTACTATCTCTAATCTCCACCCACAATGATTCAACATTTTGTTCATTAGAGCCAATATCGTCTCTCACAACTGCCCTGATATCATCCTTTATTAACAGAGCTACCCCACCTCCTTTCCCTTCTTGTCTATCTTTCAGAATCGTCAGATACCCCTGTATGTTTAATTCCCAGTCTTGGCCCCCCTGCAACCACGTTTCTGTAATGGCCACCAAATCATACCCATTTGTAATGATTTGTGCCGTCAACTCATTTACTTTATTTCGAATGCTGCGTGCGTTTAGGTACAGTGTTTTAATACTAGTTTTTAAACCATGATTTTTAGTTTTGACCCCTCCTGCAGCCCCTTTATATTCAGTGGCCCTTTTTGTTTTTTGCCTTGGGTTTCTCTGCCCTCCACTTTTACTCATCTCCTTTCTGTCTTTTGCTTTTGTCTCCTTTTTGATTCCCTCTGTCTCCCTGCATTGGTTCCCATCCCCCTGCCATATTAGTTTAACTCCTCCCCAACAGCACGAGCAAACATTCCCCCTAGGACATTGGTTCTGGTCCTGCCTAGGTGCAGACTGTTCGGTTTGTACTGGTCCCACCTCCCCCAGAACCGGTTCCAATGCCCCATGAATTTGAATCCCTCCCTGCTGCACCACTGCTCAAGCCACGTATTCATCTGAGCTATCCTGCGATTCCTACTCTGACTAGCACGTGGCACTGGTAGCAATCCTGAGATTACTACTTTTGAGGTCCTACGTTTTAATTTAGCTCCTAGCTCCTTAAATTCGTCTCGTAGGACCTCATCCCTTTTTTTACCTATATCGTTGGTACCAATGTGCACCACGACAACTGGCTGTTCACCCTCCCTTTTCGGAATGTCCTGCACCCGCTCTGAGACATCCTTGACCCTTGCACCAGGGAGGCAACATACCATCCTGGAGTCTCGGTTGCGGCCGCAGAAACGCCTATCTATTCCCCTTACAATCGAATCCCCTATCACTATCGCTCTCCCACTCTTTTTCCTGCCCTCCTGTGCAGCAGAGCCAGCCACGGTGCCATGAACTTGGCTGCTGCTGCCCTCCCCTGATGAGTCATCCCCCTCAACAGTACTCAAAACGGTGTATCTGTTTTGCAGGGGGATGACCGCAGGGGACCCCTGCACTACCTTCCTTGCACTGCTCTTCCTGCTGGTCTTCCATTCCCTAGCTGGCTGTGGACCCTTCACCTGTGGTAAGACCAACTCACTAAACGTGCTATTCACGTCATTCTCAGCATCGTGGATGCTCCAGAGTGAATCCACTCTCAGCTCCAATTCCGCAACGCGGTCTGTCAGGAGCTGGAGGCGGATACACTTCCCGCACACCTAGTCGTCCGGAACACCGGAAGTGTCCCCGAGTTCCCACATGGTACAGGAGGAGCATAACACGTGACTGAGCTCTCCTGCCATGACTTAACCCTTAGATACACTTAATTTGGCAACAACAATGCTAAAGTTTACTCACTGTTATAGAAGAGAAAAAAGAAAAACTACTCACCAATCACCAGCCAATCACTTACCCCCTTGGCTGTGACGTCACCTTTCTGTTTCTTTCTACTTCTTTTTTGCCTTCCCTCTGTAGCTGCACAAGCCACGCCTTTATCGGCCTCTGCCGATCCCCGGACTCGCGCTGCTCCGAGCTCCCGCCTCCTCGACTGACTGCTCGAACTGCCTGACTCCCGCTGGCCTTTATCGGCCTCTTGCCGACCCCGGACTCGCGCTGCTCCGAGCTCCCGCCTCCTCGACTGACTGCCCGAACTGCCTGACTCCCGCTGGTCTTTGTTCCCCATTGTTCCACAGCTCTTGCAAACAAACCCTTTGAAGTGGCATGAATAGGCTGAATGGAAGCCTCCACAACGCCAACAAGGTGTGAATTGCCTTGCATTCATCCTTTGTTGCGGACTCTGAGTCATCTGGGTCACCTGAGGCCTGTTGGCAGTTGCAGACTTGTGGTTTCTGACCTGTACATTTCTGCTCACACAGTTCCAGTTAATTTATGAACATTGCTAGCACTTGTGTGCTGACAGATTTGTTTGGTGTTATCACTGGTGGACATAAACGCCTGTGCTATCGCAATGGCCTTATTGAGGGTAGGTGTCTCTACAGTCAAATGTTTTCGTAGGATGGTCTCGTGGCCAATGCCCAGTACAAAAAAGTCTCTGAGCATTTGCTCCAGGTAGCCATCAAACTCACATTGTCCTGCAAGTCGCCTTAGCTCGGCGACGTAGCTCGCCACTTCCTGACCTTCAGATCGCTGGTACATATAGAACTGATACCTCGCCATCAGCACGCTCTCCCTCGGGTTAAGATGCTCCTGAACCAGTGTACACAGCTCCTCATACGACTTATCTGTGGGTTTCACTGGAGCCAGAAGATTCTTCATGAGGCTGTAGGTAAGTGCCCCGCAGACCGTGAGGAGGACCGCTCTCCTTTTTGCAGCGCTTCCTTCTCCGTCCAGCTTGTTGGCTACAAAGTACTGGTCTAGCCGTTCGACATAGGTTTCCCAGTCCTCACCCTCTGAGAACGTCTCCAGGATGCTCACAGTTTGCTGCATCTTTGTGTTGGATTCGTGTACTCGTCGCCAGTTGTTGTGTTCCCAACACAGATGAGACTGCACACAGGGAGGTTAAAGTAACAATGACCTCAGTCTTTATTAAGACACTCCAGAGGCCTTAGGAGCTGGCTTATGTACAGTGCTCCCAAGGGATGCTGGGATCCCTTGGGACTTCAGGAGATGCGCTCCCTGGTGGTGGAACATAGGAGTGCATGCTTTACAGATACACAACAGTAACAATAAGGACTTGGTGGGCTCGAGGGAGAGAGCCATTCCCAAGCACAGACAAGGTGCAAGGGCTTTGGGCACTCAAGTCGAGGGCCAGAGCACCCAGTGCAAAGGCCAGTGGCACAAGACTTGGGGGGCGGGGGAGTGATGTTGTGTATGTATAATATAAGAATACACCCTGTACACTCAATGTACAGTTACATAAGAGCACTGAATGTATCTTCACACTGTGCACACTATGCCTGTACCACCAGAGGGTGCAACTGGTGGAGACCTTAGGGTCACCTGCACACTGCAGGTAACCAGGTATAAATGGGAGCTCACCTTACTGTACCCTCATTCAGGAGCTGCAATAAATGGACTAAGGTCACAACAGTTCAAGTACAATACCTCGCCTAGTGGAGTCATTATTGGAGTGCTTACAGACACAATGAGAGGGGGCATGTGAGGGGAGGGAGGGAATGTGTGAGGGGAGAAAGAGAGGGTGAAGGTAGGAAGGGAATGTGTGAGGGGAGAAAGGGAGGGTGAGGGGAGGAAGGGAATGTGTGAGGGAGAAAGGGAGGGTGAGAGAGTGAGTGAATGTGTGAGCGGAGAAAGGGAGGGTGAGAGAGGGAGGGAATGTGTGAGGGGAGAAAGGGAGGGTGAGAGAGGGAGTGAATGTGTGAGGGGAGAAAGGGAGGGTGAGAGAGGGAGGGAATGTGTGAGGGTGTGAGAGGGAGGGAATGTGTGAGGGGAGAAAGGGAGGGTGAGAGAGGGAGGGAATGTGTGAGGGGAGAAAGGGAGGGTGAGAGAGGGAGTGAACGTGTGAGGGGAGAAAGGGAGGGTGAGAGAGTGAGTGAATGTGTGAGGGGAGAAAGGGAGGGTGAGAGAGGGAGGGAATGTGTGAGGGGAGAAAGGGAGGGTGAGAGAGAGAGGGAGTGAATGTGTGAGGGGAGAAAGGGAGGGTGAGAGAGGGAGGGAATGTGTGAGGGTGAGAGAGGGAGAGAATGTGTGAGGGTGAGAGAGGGAGAGAATGTGTGAGGGGAGAAAGGGAGGGTGAGAGAGGAAGTGAATGTGTGAGGGGAGAAAGGGAGGGTGAGAGAGGGAGGGAATGTGTGAGGGGAGAAAGGGAGGGTGAGAGAGGGAGGGAATGTGTGAGGGGAGAAAGGGAGGGTGAGAGAGGGAGTGAATGTGTGAGGGGAGAAAGGGAGGGTGAGAGAGGGAGAAAGGGAGGGTGAGAGAGGGAGAAAGGGAGGGTGAGAGAGGGAGGGAATGTGTGAGGGGAGAAAGGGAGGGTGAGAGAGGGAGGGAATGTGTGAGGGGAGAAAGGGAGGGTGAGAGAGGGAGGGAATGTGTGAGGGGAGAAAGGGAGGGTGAGAGAGGGAGGGAATGTGTGAGGGGAGAAAGGGAGGGAATGTGTGAGGGGAGAGAGGGAGGGTGAGAGAGGGAGGGAATGTGTGAGGGGAGAGAGGGAGGGGAGAGGGAGGG